>NW_004955554.1:348972-441552 GCF_000276665.1 Chinchilla lanigera | reverse complement strand
TATATATATAGAGAGAGAGAGAGAGAGAGAGAAAGAGAGAGATTTGCTCAAGAAAAATAAGGGTACATCAAAAATTTCAAAGCAACTTTAAATTTCTGATTTATACATGCAAATTATAAAGCAGCAGTCACAATTTACAGGAAAAATTTCTCTCTTATTCTAGGAAGCTGAGGCTTTTAAATGATCCTGAATTACTAAATATCAAAATAGGCAGTCTAAATTGTTAAAGCTGAAATATCCCTGGAAGTATTATGTATCAACTTAGTAGTGATAATTCATTTTGTGTGGGAAACTCTGCATTATATGAAATATTAGAAGCTAGATAGATTTTAATTCTCCAATAACAAAGAACTTCTACCAAGTCATTATCTCTGAATTATAAGATTTTAATAAATACTTAGCTTTCATAGAATAAAAGTGATATAAACCCAACACCTACCAATCAGAAAGTGCGGAAAGCTAAGAAGCAGCTTATGCCTGATAGAAAGCAGTACCAACCGAACTGACAAAAGGCCAATAGTAGAAATGTCTTAAAATTAAAATGCTTGGGTAGTGGTGAGTTATTAGACTTGTGGCCAGCGGAGGAGTGTAGAATAACTCTCACCATCAACTTAGGTAACTGAAGAGACAAATAGGACATTTTCTGAGCCAGGTCACACCAACAGAAACAACCAAGCACAGCACCATGTTTGGGCACAGGTCACCGAGTCACTGTGTGTCTGGTGAGTGTGAAGATGTAGAATGGACAACTGCAAGCAGATCAAGCGCTCAAAAGGAGCATCTGTGCCTAAAACATGGATTGGAAGTCATCAGTGTGTGAGCAATATTTAAACATAGAAATGCTAGCATTTGAGTGATAAAGACAAAGGGAAGACATGACAAAAATCTGGAGAACAGCAACTGATGGGTTTCCTCCTCACTGTAATTCCTGCCAAGTCGCTATGGCACCGCTCACCGGAGGTCATGTGCTATGGCGCCAAGCCAAAATGGTGCTGGCCACTAGAGGGCATGTGCTAAGCCCCACCCTTCTTCCTTGAGTCAAATTACAACTTCCTACCTCCCTTTTTGTAATAGCCTGTTTCCTTTTCCCATGCTCCTGCCCAATCCCGTCAGGTGGTCCACCCACTAAACCCCACCTCCAGCCTGGCTCTATTTAACCTTTGCCCCTAGGCCAGGCCTTCAGAAGCTCCACATCCCTCCTTCCTGTAATGGTCTTCTCTGCGCCCACAATAAAGGCATTTTTATTTTTGTTCTCTTCTTATCTGTGCCAAAAAATCTATCCGTAACATCTAACAAAACATTAAAGAAGGTTAAAAGGAAAGATGAAAGTAATAGTAACAATGTCAGGAAGATAACCAGAGAGAGCAACAATGCAGAGGTCAAACAGGACACATTCTGCAAAATAATTTAGTAGCTACTTTAATCTACTAGGGTTGTCATAAGATAAGATAGACTGGGTGTGTGGATTAACTAGTGGTCAGCTTGCAAACCCCAGCTGAACTGAATCAGCATGGTGCTGGGTACGGAAGACCTTCCTGAGGACCGTCACCAACAGCATAAGGGAGAACTGGAGAGGAAGATGGCGTGCTGTTGGTTCTCCTGGAGAAGCTTGTCGCCCTGGCTTTCCTGACATGAACTCAGCTGTTATCATCAGAAGAGCTGAGGTCCTCAGTCTCTCTGAGGATGACTGCACTTCTCTTTGGGGAAGCTCTGGTTCTTACCTTGAGCATCTCTTCCTGGCTCCAGTGCAGATCCCTCAGGCTGCTGGCACAGATCCTTCATCCCACTTGTATAGACTTTCTTTCCAGCTTCCACCACTCACCTGTGGGCCTTCCTAGTGCAGATCCAGACTTCATGAGACATGGTCGTGTGCTCTAGGCTTCCACCTGGACTCATGCAGGACACTGTTGTGGGATCTAGACCCTCAGCTGGCTTCTTTGCATCTCTAGTGTGTGGACAGGTTTCCTGCAGTCTTTTGCATTTGTCTCCTTAGGTGAATACTATAAAATAATCTTATAAATTATATGTCCTGTATTAAATCATTTACCTTGTAAACCTTGACTATGACACTGGGTGACTACAACAGAGATGTATTTAATTCTGGAAGCTGGATGTCAACATTAGATGTTGGATACTGGGTTCCTCTGAGGCCTCTCTCCTTGGCTTTCAGAAACTGACTTTTTGCTGTGTCCTCACACTGACGTTTTCCCATGTGTACACCTCCTGGCGTCTCTTCCCATTCCCTCAGGACATTAGTTATACGGGACAGGGGCCCCTCTCTTGTGACTTCACTTACCCTTAACTATGACTGTAAAGATCCTCTCTCCAAATACAGTCAGAGGAGGCTCAGAGCTGCAACATCTGAGTCTTGAGGGGAAATGACGTGGTCCACAATGGTGTTGAAACACCTTTTTGTCTGTTTTTTAGAAAGCAAAATTCAAACGGATTAGCCCGCAGTCACTCTCATTGATAAGGTGGCCCCACTCATCTCTCATCACCTGCCATGTACCCATCCCCCAGGCTTCATTCCTGGCGGCTGAATGCTGTCTCTGCGTGCCTGATGACTTCACACCTCTCTACCTCTGGGGGTCATACCAATTCTCCACGTGAGAAAGTCCTGTTCCTCTTTGAAAATATCCTTCAAATGTCAGCTCTTTTCAAAAGGCTTTCTTTGTCCTTTGTAGCAAAATAAATGCTTACCTCTTCTGTATGACATTAACATTTTGTTCCTATGTCAAAAGCCCTTATTGAATTCTATTATAATTACCACCACCAGAATGTGAACTCATCCAAAACAACCTATATCTTATGCATCTTTTATAGATTGTCCTTTAGTACTGTTCCAGATCCATACAAGATGGTTATAAATGTAAGAAGCAGATAAATGAATGGACAGAATAACCAGTATTGAGCTGCTACACTTTGCAAAGTAAGTTATTGTCTATATAAAATTATTAATTACTCAGAGTACAAGATACAGGTGTGAAATATTGTCCAAACAATATTAGCGCAGCCCTTTCCTTTCCGTGAACCAAGAGAAAGTGGCTGTGTAACTATCTGAACTATCTTGTGCACACTTTTTTCCTTTCCCCTTCCTTTCTTTTCCCTTCCCCATTACAGGTTCTCTTTTCTTTTGAGCAGTTTCTTCCCAGTCCATAATATCTATTCATGCCTATATCTTGTACTCTGAGTAACTACTATGAACTCTGTCATTTAAAGGATGAAAGAGGCAGGAAGGGATGTTGGGAAAAGAAGCTAATGGTTTTAGTCTAGTCTGAGGCAATAATACAGGAACTACTGGACAGGCTTGGAAATTAGTTGGTATGAAAGCAGCTGTGCCATTGTGCTTGAGAGAGTTAATGTAGCCTATTATAGGTTGTCCTTTAGAAGCAATATGCATTGTATTAATTATTGCTACTCTCCTATTAGCCTGTTTTGAAAGTCTGTTTTTAGTTTTTTTCTCTTTAAAATAATAAAACATTATAAACATTAGTAAGTCAGAAATACTCTTCCCAAATTTTCATATACTATATTAGCTGTATTTAACATCTCCAGGTAGTCAGCTTATCAAATGCTCACAGTGGAAATAGGAAAATATTTTTAAAGCAATATCTGAGAGATGGTGCAAAAATTAAGAAGATAGATTAAATAAAACATGGTCTGAACTTCAGTAAAATTTACACATAAAGAAAGCCAAACTACATACTGGAAAAATCATACAGCTCTAAATTATATTCTTTTAGAACCTACTTACACACATCTAGTGTGTCTTCTTCTGCTATCCTGACAGGGAACAGGACATGTGATATATTTAGACACGAAGGGTTTGCCTGGGTGGATGACACATGAGTAGTCTCCTTGAGTTCTTTTGTTCAGGAGCCCAGCAATAGTGCTTCATCCGCAGGTTAAGAGGTACCAACCTTCTTTTTCTCCGTATTTTAAATAGTTATAAACATATGTATATGTAAGTATATATCAATTAACAATGGTCTTAATATATCCTCCCAGGAATATTTTCATATTTTTGAGGTAATAACTAAAATCTTTAACAGTAAAGGAGATATCTAAGGTAGAGGTCCAATGAGATTGTCTCCCAGAGTCCCTGGATTAGAGCTCAGGGAACTCTGTTTCCTTGATTCCCAAATCACTGTCAGGAAATGTTCTTGAGGCTACATTAACTCTCTCAAGCACAATGGTTCAGCTGTTTTCATACCAACTAATTTCCAAGCCTGTCCAGTAATTCCTGTATTATCACCTCAGACTAGACTAAAATCATTAGCTTCTTTTCCCAATATCCCTTCCTGCCTCTTTCATCCTTTAAATGACAGAGTATTGAGATTCAGTCCATGGAATTTGTTAAAAACATACAAATAGAAATCAGGACTTTTCCACTGCTGATTATAACTCATGTTCTGTTCAAGCTATTTTGAACTCCAACTAAAATACTACATATCAGGCATCAGTATTTTGTTTTTTTCAAAGCCGAGCAAATTTGTTAATAGTGATTCTCTTTATAGCTTCCAGACTAATGCTTTTAAAATGCAAATCAGATCATTCACTTTCCAGTTCAAAACACTTACACTGCAGTGAATCCAAACACCATGTCCTTGTCTCCGGCTCTCTCTTCTCTTTGCCAATTTTTGCTGTCCTTATCCTTCCCTGGGCTCATGCAACCAGTTCCTCAAGGGCACTGTATTTAACTCTTACTTAGGTGCTATCCGCGTTGCTTAGAATGCTTTATATCTTAAATTTCTGACATACTCTTTCCTTCATTTAATTCAAGATTTTGATTAAATATCACTTCCTCAAATTACCCTCCTGAATAAACACATTGTATAAAACACGCACACGTATACATACATCTGTCAACCCTCATCTTTCTCTGCTTTTATTGTCTTAACACTAATCATTAGACCAAATCACATTATGTCTTCTATACAACATAGTTATTTTCTTGGCTTTTTTTCACCTGTTTCAAATTTTGCAGCGTTTTGGAGGACAGGGCACAGAATGGTCCCTAATGTGCAGTAGTCACCTTTTAATGTAAGTGAATTGGTAAAGGAAACATTTGTGCTTCAAGACACAGAGCCCACAGAAGTTTATCTAATAGTCATACATTAGACATCTGTACAAAGTGCTTTGAAATTTGCTATTTCCTAAAGCCAAGAGAGTAGCGGACATTACTACACAGCAAAGCTAGCATCATCTATTGAGATGAAGCATGAGAAGCAGCATTAACAAAAGCTGTGGCAAAGTTCACACACCTAATCAGGAGATTCAATACTACTGGCCTCACCAGGGTTTTTGAACTCTATTTCATTCTGAATCTATATAAGTGTGAAAAACTCCCCTCTGTTCCAGTACATTGATTTTGATACCAAAAACATTGCCACAGCTCAGCAGTAAACACCACAGTGCCACTAGAGAGTCCCCTTCTGCCATTTGGATGGTGGGGAATTTTACAGCAAGCTGGAGTTTCTCATCTGTATTGACTTGGGATTCAAATGCTGGATTCGCTGGGCGAGTGTTCAACTCTGATCCCATCTAGGGTTGTCAGATCATCAGGAATATGTGGGAGCCATCCACCTTTCAGAAGGACAAGAGATTGACTGAGTCTTTAAGAACACACTGATCCTGTGTTATTACATTCTCTGTTGATGACAGAACAACACTGCAAATGAGTAACCTTTTACAAAGAGGTTTACTTTGACTCCTGAGGCCCATGAACAACAGGCTGATCTGCGGGGCACATTCTTGACGGCAGAGGCCTGACCCGGCTTGGGATGTCACATGGTAAGGTCAGAGCTCCACTGTGCCTGTGTCCTCCTCTTTCCCCTCCTTCTCCTCCTTCTCCTCTTTCTTCCCTTCTTCTTCTTCTGCTTCCTCTACTTCCTCTGTTTCCTTTTCCTTGTCTTCTTAGAAAGCATGAGTTTTCAATCATGAAGGTTTAGGCTGACGGATATATAACAGCTTAAAAAAAGGTTCAGATGAAGTTTCTGTCCTCTTCATACCTCACCAAGAGGATTAAACTCCAACACAAGTCTTAGAATAGAAGAATCGTATTCAGAACACAGCAGACCTCACCTCTCACTGTCTAGATCATCACACAGTTCTCCTCCTCAGCAGCCACCGGAACATGCTCACCAGGGCTGCTTCCCAAGGCTGTCGCAGGTAGCCAGTTACTGACCACTGCACTCTCTTTCACATTCCAGCCTCTCCAGAATGCGCAGCTCTCAGACGCAATTCAGAACAAGCCCACCACACTTCTCACAGCAAAACCTGACATGGTGCAAATTATAGTGACCATTGTAACCTACACATCCATTTTAGGAAATTAGAGAAAAATAGCAAATTAAATCTAAAACAAGTAGAATAAAGTATTTTAAACTACAGTAGAAATCAGTGGAAGTAAAAAAAGTAAAGAATAAAATCAGTGAAACCACAAGCTGGTCCTTTGAAAATATCAATAGATGTCTAGGTGGTCTAAAGAAGATAAGAAAGAAGACAAATTACCAACATCAGAAATGAGAGAGAAGGTTCTAACTACTGGTCCTGTGGACAGCAAAAAGATAATAAGGAAATACTATAAAAACCTCTTCACCCACACTTTTGATTAATTAAAGGAAATGAACAACTTCTTTAAAAGTGCAACTTACCAAAACACACTCAAGGATAAATAGGTAAGGTGAGTGTCTTGGTTACTTTTCTCTCATTGCTGATACAAAATACCTGACACCCAGAATTAAGGAAGGAAAGGCTTACTTAGCTCACAGATTGTGGAGGTTTCAGTCCGTACTTGGTTGGCTCCAAGGCAGGGTGGCACATGGCACAGGGCAACCATTCATGGTGGCAGAAGATAGCAAAGGCAACAACAGCAAAAGGGAGGAGTGGCAGCAAGCAGCCTCTTTCTCTCCCTTACCTATGCAAACTATCCACCCCAAGGCAAATGTAGCACTCACACCCATGAATCAATCATAACCTCTAGAAGCCTGCCCAAAGACTGAATGAGGCTTTGGGAGGACATCCAGAAATAACCATAACAGTGAAGATCTCTATACCCATCTCTATAATATAATAATGTAATATCTCTATACCCAAATTGAACTAACGTATTTAAATCTTAAAAAAAAAGAAATTGCTAGGCACAGATTGTTTCACCGATTATCTTTACCAAAGATCTTAGGAAGAAGCAATACCAATGCTCCATAATTTTACCCAAAATAGAAGAAAAATGAAAATTTCTTAACTCACTTTATGGAGCCCATATTCCTGCCATAGTTTGGAAAAATGTCCCGTAAAGGTCCATATGTCAAAAGCTTGGTCCCTAACTTGTGGTGCTACTGGGACATGGTAGAAACTTCAGGAGGTTCAAGTATAAGACAAAGCAGGAGTAGTGATAGTGGACATCCTTGTCTTGTTCCTGATTTTAGAGGAAAATCTTTGTGCTTTTCTCGATTTAATATGACATGGTTTGGTCATAAATGGCTTTTATCATACTGCGATAAAGTCTTTCCATACCTATTTTCTTCAGGTTATTTTTTATCATGAATAGATGTCAAATTTTGTAAAGGCTTTTACTGCAGCGATTGAGCTGATCTTATAATTTTTGTCTTTGTTTCTACTTAAGTGACATTAACACAACAATAAATGTTTGAATAACATTTATTGATCTGCATATGTTGAACCATCCTTGCATCCCTAGGATGAAGTCTACTTGGTCATGATATATGATATTTTGTATGATATTTTGCATTCTACTTGACAGTCTTCTCGAGGATTTTGCATCTATACTCATTAAAGATTCTTTAGTGTAGAGTTTTTTTTAGTTGGGTCTTTGTCTCATTTTGGAATCAGAGCAACACCAGCCTCCAGAAATGACTTTAGAGGTACTCCTTCCCCTTCAACTTCATTAAAGAATTTGTGGAGTATTGGTGCTGCATCTTCTCTGAAGTTCTTGTAGACTTCAGTTACGAATCCGTCAGGACCAGGGCATTTCTTAGTTAGTAAGTTTTTATTACTGCCTCAATATCATTTCCTGTTATTGGATAAATGAGAGTCTTTACATCTTTTTGGTTAAGTTTTAGTAATTTATGTTACTAAGAAGTATATTCATTTCTTCTGAATTCTTCAGTTAATCAGAGTATAGGTTTACTCCAAAATAATTACTAATAATCTGGATTTTGGCCATGTTCATTGTAATTTCAGCCTTTTCATTTCTAATTGCATTCATGAGAGTTTTTTCTTTCTTGTTTTCAGTAAGATTGGCTGAGGCTTTGTCTATTTTGTTTACTTTTTCAGAGAACCAGATCTTCAACATATTGATTCTTTGTATTTGTCTTAGCCTAATTTCTACTTAGATATTTATAATTTCCTTCCTTGCATTAGCTTGGGATTTGAATTATTCTTGGTTTTCTAAGACTTTGAGGTGCATCATTAAGTCATTTATTTAGACTCCTCTACTTTTCTGATGTGGCCATTCACAGCTATAAACTTTTCTCTTAGAACAGCTTTCATTGTGTTCCACAGGTTCTGCTAAATTGTCCTGGAGCTATTGTTTGATTCTAGGAAATGTCTAATCTCTTCTTTGATTTCTTCTGTGATCCATTCACTATTCAAGGGTGTATTGTTGAACCTCCATTATTTGCTTAATTATAACATCTTTTAGTGAGTTGAGTACCTTAGTGATCTCTTCCTCTCCTCTTCCATAATTTCATAAAATTCAGCTGTTTAGCTCTCATCTCCTTTTCATCAATGCCCCTTGGATCAGCTTTGGGGAAGTTGGGAATTTTCTGAGGCATTCTGGTACCTTGTTTTCTCATGTTCTTCTTGTTTGTTGTGCTGATGCTTGTGGGTCCATTACAGTGGAAATACTTTGTTGCTGGTATGGAGATCTTCCACTTAGTGTTTGCTTTTCAGTGATGCACACTGGGTGTGGCTAGCTATAAGTTTTGCCTCTTTTCTGAAATAGAAGCACCTCCATTTGAGGAGTGGTAGGTAGGGTACTGGCCTGGCACCAAGTTCTCCAGAAATTTGTCTGCTGGGCTAGACTCCAGCACGGTCAGACCCAGCCCTAACAAAAGCCACATCCAACTGGCCCCACTTCTCAACTGAAAAGTGAGACCCCAAAGCCTTTCCCAGCCTGAATTTAAACTTCTTGGGGGTCTATGCCTAGCCCACACCCTCGCTACAACTGTCTTCTGTGCTGTCTCCCACCCAGGTGCTGTGAAAGCTGACCCCAGAATCCCTGAAGTGAAGTCTTCCATGGTTGTTCTGTAGCTCAGTCTTAAACGATTAACCCCTTCCCAAATAGCTCCTGATTAAATGCTCTCAACTATGGCAGCACTGCACTGGTCACTCCTCTAACTCTAGCCGCAGTTTGGAAAGAAAGAGTCCCTTTCAGAGTAAACACCACACCCTGTGGTTGCAGTTTACTTCACCCATAGGATTTCAGGGAGGGTAGCGCTGCCGGCCCAGTCTGTAATTCCACCCTGTAGGTACTGACCCCCTTGGGCTTATCTATGTCGGCAGGAATGGGTCCCTTCCGGGGAGCCAGGGCTCCTTTCCTAACTTCTTCGTGCTTCCTTCTGTATTGCGTTCCATCTTAAAAGCTTCTCTAGTTTTCCCGTCAGCTCCCTTCTGATTCCCAAATACCTACTTCATTTTTAATTCACCAGGGGTTTTCTTCCCAGGTATCTCAATTTCACGTCCTGAGAAGCTACATTTTCTGCTGGTCTCTACTCTGCCATTTTTAATCTCCCAAGATAAAGCTCTTAAACTAAGAAATACAGAGAAAGTTTTATATATATTTACATATATATATATAAAACACATACATACATATATCATACATATCTTATATACAGTGGTATCTTGGTTTACCAACACTTTTATTTACAAAAACTTTGGTTAGCAAACAGAAGCTCTTGGCAAAATTTTGTTTTTCTTTGAAAACTGCATCATGTGAGGAATATAGCCAAATGGTCATCTTTTACAGAATCAAAGAACAAATTAAGTTTGTGAAACAGGGTACCACTGTACATAGTCAGTAAAACCTTAAATTGCAAGTCACTTGTTCTGTGAGTGTTCCACAAGATGAGCAAACATTTCTAATATATATTAACTTGATAAACATAAATGAGCAAGGTCTTGCAGTACAAGTGCAGTACTAAATAATGCAAATGTCACATGATCACAACTGAGCCAATTATTCTTTCTCTCTCACTGCAGAATTGTAGGTGATCTCCTGACAGCAAGAGGTTATGGAGAAGAGCTCATCTGCAGAGGAGGAGGAGAAAAAGGCAGAGGAATGATAGAATACAGACTCTGATAGAAATGGTGAAAAAATTTGTGGAAAAGCAACACCCAAATAAGGCTATAGCAGTGCTAGCAATGAATATGTTTCACTGAAACAGAAAGGCAATGTCACATGTCTGTGAAATCCTCAAAAGGAACCAAAAGCAAGTGTCATTGGGAAGGTCCCTTGTGAAAGCTGCATGAAAAGAAAAACATTCCACTGAGCAAATAGAGAGCCATGGTTCCACTAGTGACAGCGAAAGTCATCCTACATGATGACCCTTCTCTCTCTCATGTCTATCAGCCATGAAGGTTTTCAAAGGTAAGCATAGGTTAATTTGTTAACTTTTCTTTACATTTTACATTTTGTTTATTATTTTGTATTATATTACAGTATTGTATTGTGTTATAGTATTGTAATCATTGTTATATGAATAACCATTGTAATTCATATAACATGTAGTCATTTTTATATGAATAACCACTGCATATTCAAAGATCAATTGCTTCCCTATATACTGGAGAAGAAACAATATTAAATTTTTAAAATACCATTTGTAGTAGCACTAATAAGATGAATCTTTATGTATAAAGCTAATGATATGAATGATCTACATACAAAATACTGATGAAATCAAAGATCTAAATAAAGGGAGGGAGGTTTTGTGATCACAGATCTGAAAACTCGACATAGTAAAGATGTTAATTTTTCCCAAACTGACATACAGATTTAATACAAATTTAATTAAATTACCAGGAAGAACATCAGTAGATATCAATGAACTGTTTCTAATAGTTATATATTATAAAATGGAGCATAATGTTAAAAAAAGAAGGGAAATGTTATAACACTCATATTACACAATTTCAAGATATACTATAATGTTACAGAAATCAACAGCAAGTTATTGGTAAAAGAATAGACACCTAAATGAAGGGAAAAAAATAATGAGTTCAGAACTAGAACTAGACAGATAAAGCTGGCAGATATTTCATGAGGGCAAAAAGACAGTGCAGTAATAAAAGATGAATCTCTTTAGTAAATACTACTAAAATAATTCAGTGTCCATATATATAGGAAGGAAAGAAGGAATCAGAAAGGAACCAAGGGAGAGAGAGAGAACTCATACATTGCACAAATGTTAACTCACACCATGCCATGGATGTAGATACAAAATGAAATCTTATGCTTCTAGGTGATATCGTAGAAAACCTGGGAGTTGTTGATGAATTACAATCCATGAGTGAAAAGATGTTGGAATGGGTTAAATGTTTTAAATTGTTCTTCAAATAATATTAAGACAATGAAAAGAGAAGTCCTGTATTGGAAAAAATTCCAAATCACTGGGCAGATAAAATACATTTAACCAAAACTTCCAAAATAATATAAATCTCTTAAAACTTAGCAATAAAAAAATTTTAAATGGCAAAGAACCTGAACAAACAACTCACCAAAAAATAAGATGAAAAACAGCATGTAAATACACCTGCAATATCATTTGCATTAAACAAATGCAAATCAAACAATAAAATCCCACTACAATTCACTGAGGTCAAAATCCAAAATGTGACAGTATTGATCACTGATAGAACCTGGGACAATGGGGACGCTCACTCGCTCCTGTGTGAGTGTACTGTCAGCTGCTTTGGAAGGCACTCATTTCAGGAGTTTCTTACAAAGCCAAGCATAATTTTACCAGTAACTGGGTCCAGCTTTCTGCAGCTGATTTGAAAATTTATGTTCATTCAGAAATATGCACATGAATGTTTATATCAAGTTCACCGTAAGTATCAAAACCTAGAAGCAACCAAAACAGATGAATGGATAAAGCAACACTGCCATATCACAAGGAGGAATATTCTTCAGTGCTACAAAGAGATGAGCAATTAATCTATGAAAAAGTATGGTTGAGTTCGAAATGCATGTTATTCAGACACCAGTCTGAAACACAACACACTATATTATTTCAAGTCTGTGACATTATGCAAGAGGCAAAACTATAGAGATGGAAGGCAGATCAGAGGCCATCTAGGCATTGGGATGTGTGAGAGGTAAATTTAGAGGAGCACAAAGGAGTTTTTCTACTGATGCAACTATTTTGTATGACATGTAATGATAGATACATGCCACTGTATATCTGTCCAAGTCAGGGATTTTTACCACAAAAAGTGAACATTAAACCCTGAAAATAATCAGAATCCAATGAAGAAGGCCAATGATCCTATGACAGAATACAGACTCCAATAGCAAGAATCCCGATGTGTCACAAATGCAATACACTGATGAGCACGGAAGGGCATTTGTAAATGCAGAGACTGTAGGACACTAGAAAAGTGCACTGCACTTTTCTGCACTGTAGAAAAAGGAAACTGCATGGAAACACTGCACCCTGGTCGGTCATTTCAAGCAGGGATCCAGGGTAACACCGCTGAACCCACTAGAGACGCCTACCAGGATGGAACAACATGTTACTCGGTGGTGGATTATGGAGCAGGATTTCTCCATGCTGAATTTACAGGCACAAGGGAAGAAGGACCCTTGAGGCAGTGGACTGGAGTTGGTGCCATCAGTCTGAACTTGTGTGTAACACAAAAACAGACGTAGAGATTCAGAAATACTGGTAGACAATGTGCATACAGGTTAGAGTGCGCATGGATTTTTCTGAACTGTTTGGCTGAGAAGGATGCAGTGCCCAGCACCCAGACCTTGGGTATCTTTACTGAATTTTTCTGCAGTAAAATGAATAAGGGCTCAATCTGGGCCTGAAGAATGGAATACGTGCGATGAGCCTAGAGCATCAGTCAGCGCCAACGTAAGGAAATGCTGTGTTACAAACCCACACAGACACAGACAGGGCAGCTGACAGTGCACCCACTCAGGAGTGAGTGTCCCGGAGGGAAGCGGAAGCCAACTGGGAAGCTCCCCAGGACCAAGGACACAGCAACTCAAGCAACAAGACAGTCAAGTATTATGGAACTGTAATTTGGAGCATAAAATACCCCGAGCTGATGCTGATCTAAAAAGAGGTTAAATACACAGGTGAAAACAGAGAAAAGCCCAATATAGAAGAATCCCAAATAATGGATGTAGACCTTGCACGTTCAAGGATATGGAGCATAGCTCCCAGTCCTCCAGTGCGGACTGTACTTCATGATCTCCTTCCAAAGAACACAATGAGGACAGGGGCAGAAGACTGACTTCAGGGAGACACTTCTCAAACATCACCTCTGGCAAGAGATAAGGTTCAAATCAGTAAGTCACGATGGAAGCATACATCCTTTCAACGTGATTTAATCAAAGCGATGCTTTATCTCTGGACTTTCTCCCAAAAATAAATAACCCCTCTGGTGTGCTTTATATCTACAGGACCCCTCAAAGCTGCGTGTGCTCCCATGTGGGGCTTTGGAGAGGTGGCTGGGTCATGGGAGCGTCATTCTCATCAGTGGCTTAACCCACTGAAGAGTTTTTGGCTAAATGTGATTTGGGAGGTGAAGCCTGGTGGGAGGAGGTGGTCGCTGGGAGAGGCCTGAGGCATATATCGCCCTCCCTCCTCTTTTGACCTCTGTGCTTCCCAACTGCCCTGCCATGGACTGTTTCTCCTCTGCGATGCCCCTCTGCTATGTCCCCTGCCTTGAGCCAGCTGACTATGGACTGAAACCTCTGCACACTGGGAGCCAAAATAAACCTTTCCTCCCTTAAAATGTGGGTGTCGGGCATTGCATCTCAGCAAGAAGAAAGTAACGAAGACACCTCTGTCTATTTATGAAAAAAGAGTATGGCAGAAAACCCAAGCTGATAGCAAATTTTATCTCCAAATTATCAGGGACCTGAAAATGAGGAAAGTCTGAGAAGTATTCCGTGAGTACCTGGACACTATGTTAATGAAGCATCCTGGACTGAATTCTGGGATAAAAAACAAACAAAATAAGGAGATTTTAATAAAATATTATTTCAGGTTAATGATAATATATTAATACTAGTTCATAAACCATGATAAACCTTTCATGTTAAGTTAAGGTATTAATAATTAGGGAAACTGTGTATGAATTATCATAAGTTTGGGCTATTTTTGTAATGTTTCAAAAAATATATTATCTAAAATAAAACAAATATTGAAAATTTATTATTTCACTGGTATCTTTAGAAGTTAAGCACAAATTCAGACTCCACGGAATATACCTTCAATTGTCTAGAAACTGATTATTTCCATTCCCATTTCCAAGCTAAATACTAAACACAATAACTTACACCACAGGCTGAAAAAGTTTGACTTTAGAAGCCTTTATAGTTTAATTAGGAAATTCAAATATGCATATCATCTTAGTTACACTTATCGTTGCTGAAACAAAATGCCAGACACTCACAAGACAGAGGAGGAAAGGTTCATTTGTAGAGGCTTCAGTCGGTACTCGGCTGGCTTCAGTGCAGGGTGGTTTAGCAGAGGAGAAACAGTTCATGACAAAGCAAGCAGAAGAAAATGAAGCCACAAGCCCAGCAGCAAGCCTTCCTCCTTCCCTTTAGAGTCCACCAGGCTCTAAACCTGTCAACTGGTGCCGCTCACACCCAGGGTGGGACTTCCATCATCCACACACAGAGCCACGCTAATTCCAGTCAGTGGACTAACCTAGAACCATACACCCTTAATCCATGTTCCCACAGCATAGATCCAGCCAGTCTGAAAAGCCCCATTTATGAGTGCATGAGGCTTTGGGGGGACATCCAGATACAACTCATAACACGTATGATTTATTCATTTAAAATTATTGTAACAGGCATGTCCAAGTAAGATGGGTCAGAAGGTCGAAATGTCCTGGTTTTGAAAAGTTTTCTGCTTTTACACAGTGTACTGTATTGAATAACGTTCCCCCACAGTTCAAGACCACTAGGAACCTCAGAATGTGATCTGTTAGGAAGTAGCTTTTGAAAATATAGTTGAATTCTGATGTGCCATTAGGATGTGACTTAACCCAGTAAGTTATATCTTTATAAGAGGAGAAAACAACCAAAGAAAGACAGAGGCAGAAAAAAAGGGAGTTTCCATGAGACATGAGAGGCAAAGCCTTGCTACAAGCTAAGGAGAAGCACTCTGCACCCCGAACACTTGGAGGAGTCAAGGAGAGACCCTCCCAAGAGCCACCGAGTTTAGCAGGGCTTGCCAAGGCTTGGGTGAGGCAGCAGCTTCCGGAGCTGTGGGAGAATACACTGTTTTAAGTGGCTTTGCAGTAACTTTTTACAGCAGTCCCAGAAAACGAATCCACAAAGATTTGCAAGGCACACCACACAGCAGGGTAGAAGGACGGCTACGTGTGTCTCAGAGCTGATTCTGAGGGTCAGTTCCCTTCTCCTTCAGCTGCACTAGGACGTGGAGGGTTGCAGGAGCACTGGAATAAGCTTTGAGCCAGGGATTTAGCACAGGGGCACAGCATTTGCCGGGAAAACGTGAGGTCGTGAGTTTGATTCCTGGTCCGGAAAAGAAATGAACTTTGACCTTTAAACCTCGTACCATGCTCCACAGGAATGATCTTCCCTTCCCAGGTCTGCCTCGCTCTCTTATCTCTGCCTTGCAAATTGTGCTATTTAGATGAGGCACTTCTACTTAATTAAAAATTCTTTTCATAAGTGAAATTTTTTTCTAGGCCCAAGAGCCCAATTTCAGCTTGTTAACCTCATTATGTCCATGAGATCAGCTTGGTGGAATTCTAAAGCTCCACTCATTTACTTTCTTGACAAAAAGTAGAAATGTGCACCAGACAAGCACATTACAGATTCTAGTCTCATTAAACCTTTTATCTAAAGTTAATATGGCTGAGAAGATGACACTCTTTTTCCTCCTGGAGTGCAGAAAGGCTCTTTCTTTGTCCCAGGCTTCTTGAAGTGATCTGTTATTTCTCAAACCCATACCATGCTCTAGTTACTCCACGCCACTCTGCAGGGAAAAGGTCAGGCCTCATTTTCCAGTCCTGAGAAAAGCAGGCTTGGGAAGAGCATGCCTTCCTCACAGCCATCCCAGTCCTCCGGCCTAAGGAACAGTAGGACGTATTAAGATAAATGGGAAAGAAATGAGTCTTTACTGTGAAGGGAAAAAGAGCCTTTTGGGAGAGTTATTTGAGTTCACACAGGAGAAAAGCGATTTCACAGCTTGGGTGAGGCAGAATCACTGCAAAATAAAAATTCTCTCTTTATTCAGGATGAGGAAGGGATAAAAAAACTTCACTCTAAAATAAATGTCTGCAGGTTCCAGAGCAGACTTTGATTGCCTGTGAAGCCAGAAGCTATGAAAGGTAAATAACAAGGTGACATTAAGATTCCTAATAATGCAGGTCATTATTTTTACAGAAAACTAACTGCCCCAACCTGCTTAGCATTTCCCTCTCAACAGTGTTGGAAGAAATAAGACTGACGCTACGAAAACAAGATCTGACAAATGAATGATACACTCAACAACTCCAGTCTCCCTAGATAACAACCCTATTTTTGCTCTCCAAATCTTTTCTGAATTGCTTATATTTATAACAATCCATAAAACAGTTTCATCTTCACATGCTCTGCAGGTCAACATTTATTTGGTATTTACAGATAATAGAAATCAAAGTAAGCTACAGGTGTTTGGTATTAGGACACAGACAGAGCAAGCCCTGGCAACCTCCAACCATCACATACGGGTGTCTCAGAGCAGAACTCACTTCTGTGTCTGCTTGGCATAAATAAATGCAAGTAAGGGCAATTACGTCCGCAAGGGGAACCAGATGCAAGTCATTATTCCCAATCTTGTCAGTAGTCCACTCCTTGGTTCCGTTTCACTTGGGGCTCCCAGGAAGCCTATTTTCAGATGGAAATTTGTTCACAGGCTCACGAATGTGTTCATGCTACAGTTTAGACCTAGAATGTTACACCTAAGGCCATGAGATAGACATGGTCCTGAGCTCAGTGTTACTGGGAGCTGGGAGAACCTTGAAGGAGGGGACCTAGCAGGCAGTCGTTGGGCCATCGAGAGGCCTGACCATCCTGGAAGGAGCATGGGCACCCTCCTCTTCCTGTGCCACTTTGCCTCCAGCCTTGAGGGGAGCAGTCTCGGCTACTGTGCAGTACTGCCTTCTCCTTGGCACGGGCCTGAAAACAAGATGCCAGCACTCGCGGACTGGAGCTGCAGAACAGTGAGCCACTTTGAACCTCTTCTCTCGAGAGCTGACCGTCTTGAGTGTGTGTTAAGGGACCAGAAGGCTGACTGACCACTCTCCCTCCTGCGGGGAAAGCAGAACGGACCTGGAGAGAAGGCACAGCAGGTGCGGCAGAGGGAGCCTGGAGCTCTGCTGCGTTCCCAGTGGTGGCCTTCACCTCCCCAGCTCTGAAGCAGGTCTGGCCCTCCAGACACACCCAGAATGAGCAGCGAATGGCCTTTGCCAGCCTGTGCTGAGCACTCACGGGAGACCGGCTTCCTCTGTGCCCAACTGAAGGGCAGTGCTGGGAGAACGCTCACGTGCACTCTGCAGCAGCCACAGATGCCAGTCTCAGTCCCGGAAGGGGAGCTGGCAGAGAGCTTCCGTGTCCGCCACGGCTTCTGGTTTGGGACCAGCTTCTGCGACTTTTTCCTCTGTGCTTCTGCATGCTGCTACTAAACGCTGTTCAACTATCCTGCAGCATTCGGCTACTAACTTTCCGCTCCTCCCAAAGCCCCTCACTCTCGCTTGAAAAGCCTCAGTCCTGACAGCTCATGCCTGTTCCCATCCTGAATGCTGCTGGCTATTCCAGAACTCCAGGACCTCATCTCACCAAACAGGCATCGCTAGGGAGGCAAGTGCACAAAGGTTCCTACCTGCAGACAGAGGAGGAGATTCCCCTAACAGAGACCACCAGAGCCTCCTAGAATCCATTCTCCCTTTACCCTGGACTCCCGCCACCTGGAATTCCAGCAGCCCCCGCTATATTCTTTCACCTTATGGTAAAGCAGGCTGGAGCTCCCTGCCCAGGACTCTTTTGCCCCTGGGAAAGAGGGGGCCACAGATTGTTGAGAGGGCCAAACCTGAGTCACAGGCTGCCTCAGGGCCAGGCCTGAGCCTGTCTCCCCCAGTGTCCCTGTCTGCCAGAGTCACCCCTGGCCTGTGGATGGGAGGGGCAGGGACTGGAAACGCTGCCTAGGACTCTCAGTAGGTCACATTTGGTGACCATTTCCTTGCCTGTATCGGATCTCTGCTCCTCAAGTGACCACAGGGAAGGAGATTCACCTTAGATCGTGGGAGATTCTCCCTCTGCCTGTGGTTTCTCTGCTCACCAGTATGGAGACTGATGGGCCTAAACCAGCCCTGGTGAAGACAGGAGCATAAAGTGTCCCAGCCCATGTGGCGTCATCCTGGTGTGTGCCTGCTGCATGCTGGCTGTCCAGTTCCGCAGAGGGATTGAGATGGAGTTTTCTGTACAAGTACCTTGCTGATTTCAGGCTCTATCGAAGGCCTTCTCACTCCTGCACTCCATGATGAGTTTTTCTGAAATCTCCCAAATAAAACCCTTCAGGCAAATCCTGGTACAGTGGTCTGTGTCAGGAGTAGCCCAAGCTCAGACAGGTATGTGTATCAGTCCAAATGCCCACACAAGAAGAAATTTTAAAGGGACAGCAAGGGGAGAATAAGATAAATTTATAAATGAAAACAATCTAAGGAGAAGATGAAAAGAATGAAGTAAAAATAGGAAAAACATATGACAAAAAAGAAAAACACCAAATGTTCAGAGGAGCGATAACTGACTCATGCTTTGTCTTTACCTACTACATGAGCTCAGAGCCAACACACTTCTCAGGTGACCATAGCGGGGAGACAGACAGCCCAGCCATCATCTGTATCATTGTAAAAGTTTTGCACAGTTTGAAAAGTTTTAGAAGTTTTTGTGCATATTTCAGGATGAAAGGACAGACCCAGGTAGTGAACATCTGTGCTTTGTTTACTGTCCAGCCTCGGACAACTCACTGTAGGGCTATTTTCATTCTCTCTCTTGGAAAGTCTTCCTTTCTATATCACCTTGCAAGGTCACACCCACTTCCTACTGTGGCAACTGGAGTCAGTCTCTCTCTGCTTTGGCAAATCTCTGAACAGGCTAATTAACTACTTTCTTCCTGGGCTCTGACTTTGCATCAGCACAGAGGCACTTAGAGGCTGGAGGTCATGTTCATCACCATTTGGTCCTCCTTACCGGGTGACCTTGACTGTGGACCCTGCATCCCGACCTGCCCAAGTTTCCCAGCTCCTGACTGCTGCCCTAGTGCTCAGCCTCCACCCAACTCCATGAACCTCTAATATCCTTCAACGAATGCCTTTTGCTTAAGGAAGCACGTCCATGGCATTAAACCAGGGGCATATAACAGCCAGGCATCCCTTGGGGAGACAAGGACAGCCCGGGATTTGTGACACAACCATGGTGGAGGGGTAGCCCCTGGGGCTCATGCTGCGTAAAGGATCTAGGCTTCCCTGATAGTTGTCAACTCCAAGCTTTGGTCATTAGATCTTCCCAGTGCGTTCCTTAAAGTCCTGATTTGGTTGTTCCCAAAAAATATAGAGGTTTTTAAGTTGTAAATTCATAGGTTTCATAATTTACCTAAATTTCAGACTATATATTTTATAATTCTAAAATTAAATATTATGTATGTAAACATGAGCTATATCTCAAATATATGTTTCATAATTTCACATTTTCTGAGTGTGTCCAATGTTATACAGTACATTAAAAGAAAATAAACCCATTTGTCTCATTAATGGTGTATTTCAATTGCATTAAATGCAGAGCCCATCAGAAGATGCTGATAAACACAACACAAATTACTGTGTAAAATGTTAAGAAAGTTCACTTCAGTCACTTATTTACAGATCAGACTAAGACAATGATCACAGTAAAAGTTTTCAAAATAGTAATTCTCAATATATTCTCACTTGAAGAAATAAACTTTTTAAAGAAAATCAAATTCTTCAAGAAAATCAAATTTTATATGGCCCATTTTAAACATATAAAGGCAGAGATACTTTCTGTCATATTTAGGCAGAGATTCTGTCTAAAATTAACAAGTTAAGTCACAGTGGAACATCTGGGTATTCACTGTGGAAGTGTATGCAACTGTGCTGGGTTAATTGATCCAAGACAACTTCTGCTCTGTTTTGATTATCTGCATGGCTTACCAGGAAATGGAGTGGGAAAGCAAAGATTATTTGGGTGGCTATATTTATCCTAATTTTTATACTGTTTAATTTCATTTATCAGAAGGAATACCTCTGTATTGCTTCAAGTCTTAGATCTGTTGATTTAAATGCAAATCAATAAAATATACTGGTGGAGACTTGAATATACAGGATCTAAGGCCAATAAATGATTAAACTCAAAAAGAAATTCAGCTTTGAATGAATATGTATGTGTGTCCCCCCCAAATTCCTATGTTGGAACTCTGAGTCCCAAGCACCCTTGAAAGGCAAGCCCTCAAGGTTGGGACTGGTGCTCTTAAACAAGAGGCCCTAGAAAGATGCTTCCCTCCTGGCATGGGAGCACACAGCTGTCACTTTCTCATCAGCACCTAATTGGCTGGCACCTTGATCTTGGACTTCCTGACTTCAGGACTGTGGGAAATAAACATTTGTTCATCCTGAGTTAGATTCCTAGTACAGAAAAAAAAAAAAAAAAGAGAACAAGAAGACATCTTCTGACAATCTAGTTGAAGCAGAAAATTTTTTACATAGGCCGAGATGAGATTTATTGGAGAACTTGTTATGAAGAAGGGGACAGAACAGTGGGAGCCTTTGGAAGTGCCGGGCCCCTACTTGTCCAGGGAACTCGGACTCAGGATGTGCCCAACCCGCAGCGCTCAGGGACAAGGCACTTCTCCGCCACACTGTCTTCACATTGGTCTGCGCTGAAGCCCGTGCAGCTCCCTTCTTTGAGATGTGATTCTTCTGGCTCCCAGGGAACTTGGACTTGGCCCCGCTTAGAGCCTTGATCACACATTCCTTGTTCTGCAGCTTGGTGCAGATGGACGTGATGACCGTCTGACGTGAGCCCTTGCCACTGTGCTCTGGGGCTTCCTGAAGGCACCTGCACGCCTGTCTGGAGCCTGGGTTGAGGACAGTATGCGGTGAGATACATGGACGTCTGCCGGAAACAGTGTCACCAGGGTCCTCAGGGCAGTGACACAAGCAGCAGGCTGCGTCCCCTCTCCAGGAGGCCGTGGTCTCAGCTGCTGCACTGTGGACACCCCCCAGCAAACGAACCAAGTCGATGTGATGGACTGTGGACAAGGACAGACTTCTAAAACCCTACTCCCCAGGACCCTCAGAAAAGACTAATCACACCTGTCTAACAGGTCACAGAAGGGTTTCCACGAGCTGGCCGCTCTACACCTGTGGCTCATCAATGGCCACAAAAACCACCAACTCAGGCAACACTTGGCTTCTGGAAGGTCATGCTTTCCTGGCATTCTCCCTCAAATGTTCTTTCCTTTTCTTCACTCAAAGATTAGCTCTGATGTCGTGCTGAAGTCGGCCAAACTCCCGAGCTTTCACCTCACCCTGCTGCTGCCTGGGCAACTCCCCTGTCCTCTGGGCCCCAGCGACCTCTTTCAAGCATTTGTGCAGACTGCGAGCATCTTGCAGGCAAGTGCCAGGGCTCCCTTTTGGGTCTCAGATAACCTGCTCAGGAACTGCCCGACACCAAGTCTTGATATAGTTTTATTTTATAAATGAATAGACAAAGGTCACATCACTGTAAGAGTCATGTTTTGAAAAGTAACATCTCATTATTGGAAAAGTCAGACTGACAAGGGAGTGAGAAAGTATCTCTGGCCTACAGAATGCAGATATCTGAAATTAGAAGTATTTTTCTTGTCAAATCATTCCTATCTATACAAAATGCCTCTTTTTCATTTTTCTAAAATCTATTATTGATGAGTTGGAATATTCTTGCACTAGCTGACACGGTAGGTTTACTTACACACTGTATGAAGGTGTGATTTAATGACTTCTAATAGCATATAATAAGGTAAAGCACAAACCACATCTAACCCGAGAAAGAGACACCGCATGCTTTCTGTGCAGCGCAAACAGTCCTGGCCGCTATCAGAGGCTCACTCTCTTCTTGGCTTCTCTGTAGGGGGAAGGTTGGTTAGCTACACTCTGTAGAAGGCCTTTTGAGTGATTTTACTTGCACTGTTCGTGTTTCACTATCCTTTTACCTCCTATCTTCTATTTTTCTCTTTTTTCCCTTCCATCAATGATTTTTCAAATGAGGGTATTCACGTGTGTTTTTATTATCCCAGTGAGCTGACTTTTATAAGCCTAGGAAAAGTTGCTAGCAATTATAATTAGAGAATACAAGTAGCTAAAATGCAGTAAGGCCTGCCCTGGAGGAGCAGATGGACGTTTACAGCCTGCCCCAGTTTTCTTTCATCATTTATTCAATATATTTTTAGGTAATATTTTTAAAGCCAGGTTACTGCAAGGCAACAAATTATTTACTCAATTTTTTCTAAAAAAGATTCCTGAAGCATAGGTTTTATGGGATCAGGAGTAAGCTTTTGCAGCCATTGTGGTGTCTTCATTATCACCAAAAAAAATCCTATAAATAATTAATAAAGCTCAACAGTTGTGCAAAACCCTTCTATCTCTACGCTGATGATAGCATTCAGGAAGACAAACTAACAAGGCAAGTGGAATCTTGGTTTACTAATTTAGATGAATTCCATAACAGTGAAAAGGGCAGATCCAGAGATTGGCCATATGAGCTGTGGACCAAAAAGACCTGTAGGATGGGGCTGCCATGCAGGGAGTTTGCTTAGAGAATATTTAATATCCATAGATTGAAAGTGGGTTGGAACATGAAGGAATAGAATACACATGCAGATCTGATTTATTTCACTTATGAGTGTGGTCTCTAGTTGCATCCATGTACCTATAAAAGCCTCTAGTTTATGTTTCTTTATAGCCAAGTAGTACTCCATTGAACAATAATACCACATCACTTTTATCCATTCCTTGGTTGATGGGCATCTCTTTATAACTGCACAAAAATACCACATCTTTTGAAGGAACAGAATAGAAGCCTCAAAACATGAATAAAGAAGTGGCAACAGTAAATATAACTGCTAGACAAGTGCTACTCGGTGCAGTAGCTATAAGCCACACATGACTACATTTTCAGTTTAATTCTAACAAAATTTAAGTAAGCTTAACAATGAGCTCCTGAGCTGCAGCAGCCATGTGTCACATGTTCCATGGCCACATATATTCAGTGGCCACCATGTAGGGTAGCCCAGTAAAACAGGGCAGAGTGCAGCTGGCCAAGGCTGTACGACAAAGGCCTCGGACATAGTGGGACAACAAGACACAATGGTGACATCAACAGAATGGCTGCCTGGAGGGCTGGTGCCAAAACAACAACAAAAGTCTGCTTCATCAGAGTGTTGGACAGAGAGCGCGGGACAGCAGAGCTGTCACAGAGCACAAGGATGCTCAATGGCCTTGTGAAGACAGGAGCTGAGCAGACCACGTCTGCTGCCCTTTCTCTCCAGTCAAACCAACACTGAACCAAACCAAAGGCACCTGGCACAGTGGGGAAGGGAAGCAGGAGACCCTTGCGTCCCCATGAGGGCCCTGTGGACAGGAAGTCACTGCTGCCAGGGAAGTTAGGTGCCAGAACAGGGCCTGAGCCCAGTTCATGGAGCCACAGGAAGATCTACACCACTGTGCTCTGCCCCAGAGAGAGGGCCTTGCCCTGCGCCCTCCCCAGCCCCGCGTCAGGCTGCACAGCACCATCTTGGATTCTCGGATTTCAGTTTGCTTTTTTCTCTCAGGTCTTGAATATATCATCTCATTCTTTCCCTGGGCTGTAAGGAGATATATATTAATATATTATCCCATCTCCTCTGTGACTGCAGCAGAATAAAACTAGAAATCAACAGTAGGAACTTTACAAATTGTGCAAAACATACATAACATTAGAAACTGCTAGAAACTACGTAACAGGGTCTTGAATATCTAATGAACCAATGAAGAAATTGAAAGAGAAATGCTTAAATGTCACGAAGCACATGAAAACAGAGACACAACGTACGAAACCCTACGGGATACAAAGAAAGCAGTATCCAGACAGAAGTGAACAGGAATAAAAACCTACATCCAAAAAGTGGAAATATTTCAAGTGACCTAACACTGAAGCTGAAGGAATTAGAAAAGCAAGAACAAACCAAACCCAAAACTGGTGCAAGGAAATATATAACAAAGATCACAACAGAAGCAAACAAAATCAGGTTCAGAAGATATTAAAGATTAATGAAACAAAGAATTGTCTTTTTGAAAAGATAAATGAAATCAACAAGTCTTTGCTAAGGAAAGAAGAAAAAAGACCCGAAGAAGTGAAATCAGAAATGAAGAAGGAGGCAAGCAGTGGCCCAGAAACAGAAATGATCCAAAGGGACTTTCATGAACTATGCACCAGCAAACTATAACAATGGCCACATTTCAAATGTATCATGCTCACATTCAAATTATGGAAATGGACGCACATCTGAACTTCAGCCATGAAGACATAGAAAGCAAGAAGAGACCAATAACAGGGAACATCACGAATCATTGTAAAAGTCTCTGAACAAAGAGAAGCACAGGACCAGGTGGCTTTGCTGCTGAATTTTACCAAGCATTTAAAGCATCAAAGCCAGTTTCTCTCAAACAGCTCCAAAAAATTAGAAAAGAAGCAAATAGTCCAGACTCATAATACCTTCATTGCCCTGACAGAAAATTCCGAGGGTACACAACCAAAAAGAAAGGCACAGTTCATTACCCCAGATGAACATACAGACAAAATTTCTCCACAAGCAAGCTGAATTCACAAACACCTGACAAAAGATTATACACCGTGATAAACTGATTTGTCCTCAGGATGAAAGGATAGTTCAACATAAGCAAACAAAAAATAAAATGAAATAACATCCACAGAAGGAAGAACAAAAGCACAATAGTCTTGAGCAAAAACAACATGACACCGGCATACAAGCTGAAACAGAAACCAGTGGAGCACAATACAGAGGCCACAGGTCAGTCCATGTGTTTATTACCAGCTGATATTCAATAGAAGCAATCTCTTCATAAACGGCTCAGGGGAAACTGGTTAAGTACATGTGGAAAGATGAAACAAGACTCCCATTTCATACTGTGTGCAAAACTCAATTCCAAATTAAATAGAAGACCTAAAGTTATGAAACTCCTGGAAGAAAAACAGGAGAAACCCTTTAGAATTTTTCATAGGCAAAATGTTGATGTAGCTAGTGACTTTTTAAATGACTATACAAGTACAGGTTACAAAAGAAAAACCTGATAAATGAGATTCCACTAAACTAAAAAGCTTGTGCATCAGTGAAGGAAATTGGCAACAGAGTGAAGCACTAACATATGGAGTGGGGAAAAATTTTCAAACTATTCATAACCAAGGGATTAATATTTAGATATGTGAGGAACTCAAACAACTCAATAGCCAAAAAATAATAATAACCTGGTATAAAATGAGCAAATGGCCCAAGTAAGCATTTCTCAAAAGAAGATATACAAATGACCAACAATTATATGAGAAACTGTTCCACCATCATCAACCATGGTAGTTTTTTTCTCTTTAAAAGAAAAGAAGAAAATCAAAACTACAATGACATATCAGAAGACATCATATCACAGCAATATATGTGCACTCATGTTTATAGCAGCACAATTTGTAATTGCTAAATTGTGGAATCAACACAAATGCCCATCCACTGAGGACTGGATAAGAAAATTGTGGTACTTCTATATAATGGAATACTACTCAGCTATAAAGAAAGATAAACTCTAGGCTTTTACAGGTAAATGGTCACAACTAGAGACCATACTCATATGTGAAATAAACAAGACCTCCAAAATTATCATGGTCCAGCAAACCCACTCTTGATATATATTCTCTACAGCATGTCAAAGAGGCATGTAACCTCTGAGGTGTAACCTCATGTAACCTCTTAGGTGTAACCTCTTAGGTGTAACCTCAAGCAACTTATTGTCTCACTAGCATAAGAACCTGAAAGAGTGACTGAAAATTAAGAGGTATGATAAACATCATGAAATGAAAGGAAAATGCTCAAAAGTAAAGAGCAACTAGGGTGAGAGAAAAGAGAAAAGAAAGAAGGGGAAATTATGTATGTTTGTATATACAGGATAGCTAACATAGTTGTACTACTGACTTCTATCACTTTACTGAAGGGAACAGTTAATGATTACTTATTTGATCAATCTTGTATGTCTCTATTTGTTTTCCTGAGAAACCACTTTGAGGAAATCAATACGTAATACAACCATTGTTAATTTCCTACCACTTGGTCTGTAACCCTGTATTGCTTATATTGTTCTTATGTTATTTTGCAAATGGACGTCTGTTTGTTAATATGTTTTCCTTCTTTTATTTTTAAAATAAAAAAATAGAATGGATGCTATAAAAAATACCAGAAAGAAACAGAGAGACAGACAGGCAGAGAAACTGAAAGAAAGAGACAAGGAAGGAAGGAAGGAAAGAAAGAAAGAGAGAGAGAAAGAAAGAGAGAAAGAAAAGAAAGAAAGAAAGAAAGAAAGAAAGAAAGAAAGAAAGAAAGAAAGGAAGGAAGGAAGGAAGGAAGGAAGGAAGAAAAAAAAGAAAGAAAGAAGAAGGGAAAGGGAGGGGAGGGGAGAGAGGAGAAGCCACATACACTAAGAGGGAAAGGTAAATTAGTGTAGTCATTATGGAAATTAGTAGTATGTAGGCTCATGAAAAACTGAAATAAAATTATCATGATCTAGCAATCCCACTATTGATATATATTCTATATAGTATGTCAAAGAGGCATGTAACCTGTTAGGTGTAACCAACTTAGGTGTTCATGAGCAAATGAAAAAAGAAAAAGTGGTATAAAAACGCAGTAGAATATATTTTAACAACAATAAAGAATACAAGTGTCATTTGCTGCAACACGGATGGAACCAGAGAACATGTTAAGTAAAGCACACCAGACACAGAAAGACAAACGCCATGTGTTCTCACGTACATGTAGGAGCTGAAACCTGGATCCCAGAAAAGAATGTTGTTTCCCAGCCCTGGGAAGGGTGTGGCAGAGGCAGGGATGCAGAAACGGAAGTGGGAAGAGAGGTGCAATTGGGTGGATGTGAGATGAGTATTGTCAACAACAGCTGTACATTTCAAAATAGTAAAAAGGATGCTAAATATCCTCAACACCATGAAATGATAAATGTTTAAGGTGGATATGGCAGCTCCCCTGATCTGAACATTACACACTGCACACACGTACTGAAATGTCATACTGTCCTCCTTAAATATGTACAACCATCAGGTATAAATTTCAATTAAACAAATATATAGCTCCCAAGTAGCTATAACACAATGTACTTTGCAAACACTACAGCTAGAGAAGACTTCTGCTGGAATAAAGAGGGGGAATTTCAAGTGAGGAGAAGTAATAGCCAGTAAACCACACACATTCTAATAGTTTGAATACATTTCTTGCGTAGTTCCCTAACCTTCTTTTAAAATGGAGAAACAACCTAATCTGATCTACTAATTAAAACTTTGAAAATAACATTTTGCTATTATGAACAACTGTGTTTGGAGAAAAAAATATCATAATGTTGGGCATAACAAAAAAATGTAAGGACTGGGCTTTATTTTACTTTTGTTTGGGTAAGTAACACTTCCATACCTTCTTTGGTGGCTTGGGTTTTCTCAGCTTTCAAAACAGTATCAACTTATCTGGAATGCATGTTCTTTCAGGGACAGAAGGGGAGTCATTTGTTATTCTTGATCAGAGTGAACAATGCAGATTTACTACAGGAAACATACTGATCATTATGCCCTACATCTTCATGAAATTTCGTATTATTTTACTTATGCTCTTTGAGAAAAGAACTCTGAAGATTGTGTTTTTCAATACTGAAAACATGTATATCAGAAGAGTTTTGTTCTGGAGAACAGAACAAAAGAGAACAGCATGAAAGACTGGAGCCAGCTCCTGTTCCTGACAATTCTTCACTGTGTGACAAAGTCACCCCTCCTGCACCTCCATCCTCTCGTAGGTCAGAGGCCTATTTGAGCTAAATGGTCACCTTCCAACCATGAGCTGACATCTGTAATGCTGCTGCCCATTTCCCGGGAGCCATTACCCACCAATCCCAGCACTCGTTCCCAAAGACCCTGCAGACAGCCTCAGAATAATGGTCAATGTCACCCTCTAAGGCACTGTGGCCAATTAGTTTATATTTGCATAATCAACTTAACCTCATAAAATTTCTTGCAGCTATAATAGTTTTAGAAATAGCACAAATGGTTTTTTTCTGATAAAGTAAGAAGAATCATAAAGACCTTAAATTCATTCTTGTTAAGAAATGCATGAAAGATAGTTGATGCTGTGGACCTGAATGGACTGTGCCCCAGTGCACTAAGCTGTTGTATACTGTCTGTGATGTCTACAAGGCCAGTTGCTTATTTAAGTCTTGAGTAATGCATTATGCAGAAGTGGTGGACGACCTCACCATCTTTTCCACAGACTCAGTCTTCCAAGATTGAGGGTGATGGCAAGGGAGTGGCCACAGCCTTCTATACTGAGTTTAGAACTTGTGGTCTTCTTTGATGGCCTTCCCATTTGTGCACTTCATGGTACTGTAAATGTCCCTATGCCCCTACTTCTCAACTATGCTATTGCTTCCTAAAATTCAGGAACTGTTTTGGTGTCCACAGTCTAGCACCGGCTGTACTAAGAAAGTTTCTGAACATTTGTTGATTAGTGTGGTTTTAGAAATAAATGACCAAGTCCCACCCACCATGGTAGTGAGTAAAGAGGCAAAAACCGTTTACATCCAAGTGTCATACTATTATGAATACACAGTGCTCAGTTCTAGGCATTTGTCTCCGGGAAGCAGGGACATCTGTGCTGAAGGTTGGGATGAGTAGTATCTAGCCAGCAGAGGACGGGCTTAGGCAGGGCACTCAGGAGGAGCAGTGAGACTCCTTGCTACGCTCTCTGTAGCTGGAGACACATGTGCAAAGTAGAGAATATTAAAATGAGCCCAAATGTTAGGCTGTGGGTCATGTGTGGATGATGATGTGAGGCATTATGCATTAAAGCCCCGGAGTAAGTGGTGAGGAATTTGAAGCCACTTCACAAGGTCATCCCACGAGCATTCCAGAGCTGGGGTTGATGCACAAGAGGCACTCATGCCAAAGGCAATGACAGCCAAGGCCAAAAACGACCACAGCATGAACGAGGGTGCCAGGAGGGAAGGGACGGGCTGCAGGGAGAGGGGATTTGGGAGCAGACACAATCGGCCTTGACCCCAGATTAGTCGTGGAGAATGGGCACATGGTGTTAAAAAGGCAAAGATTTACCACACTGCATGTGTGCTCAACACCCTGTACGTGAGAGTCATGATTTATTCTCCTTTTAACCATCCAATATGATTAAATTCCTGTCATCTTGCACCAATTCACAAGCAGAATGAATCAACTCTTACTTTATTGATTTCATTAACTCATTAGCAGCTATTATTACAAGATTAGCTCTAATTTTTAAATGAGATTTAGAAACGCACATAATTAAGAATAACTACTACAGACTTTCCATTGGGAAAAGTATTTTCTTTATTATAAACCAATCATCATTTAAACAAATTCTACTAATCAAAGGATTCATGCACACTATCATCTGCTAGATTATTGCAAAATAAGGTATTCTGGGGAGGAGTTCTTCAGAAAAGTTGATTCATATGATGAATTTATAAATCAACTTATCAGAACTATATATGACATAAACTTAGGAAATTATTTGAGTTCTATAACTCTAAGACTCAAATTAACTTGTTAATTAGTATCAACATGGACAAACTCTGAATTGGGCCAAATGTATCTATGACCCCCTCCCCTGCCATGCCTGTCCAGGAAGCCAGAGATCTTTCCGTTGAGCTCACTCCCTGGCTACACAGGGTCCGGGGGATGGTGATCCCCCTGCCCTCTCCCAGATAATTCACAAACAGAAAATATGGGTAGGATCATCAGATCTGTCCTAATTAATTGCACGATTTTTTCAACTTGCTTAACATTCCAATCTCTTTTCTTATTAGAAGACAGAAATAATACCTACATGCCTTTCAGATGCATATGAGGTTAAAATAAAATTAAACATACTTAAAACCCTTCATATTGCCAGATAACCTACTAACTTTCCAAAACAGTATTTATTGGTATAATCCTTATTACTCTCACTGCATTAAGATATTGTTCTTGGCAAATAAAAATTAAATAATAATGGCAAATGAAATGCTGATACTGATAAACTTGATTATTAACTAACAGGTAAAAATTTGCAATGAATAGTTTCCAGCTGTAGCTACCACTTAACCCAAGGTTTGTTGGGTTTTTGTAGACTCAATTTTCATAGCTATTATAGCTCCAAAAACTAAGATTCTATGATCAGACAAATTTAGAAAACATTGGATTAAACAAAATTGAGAGGGATTCTTTAGTCTAGCGATCCTCCCAATCTTTTAATATGGTCATACACACCCTAAGTACAGTATTAGGGAAATTATCTTAAGAAACTAATTGAGACATCTGAGCAATTCCAGACCTTAGGTTCTCTGATACATACTAGGAAACCCGCAGATCCCGAGAGGCCATAATGTAAAAACGTGATGTGTGATCTATTGTTTCTGTCACGTGTTTCTTCACACATCTAGATCATTTCCAAACTAGTTTTCCAATTTGCAGGCTACAAGATGTAAATATCCACATTAAGGCTTCCTAAAATATCCAGTCAATTTCTTAGTCCTAAAGTTAACATTTTTCAAAAACCATCGGTCTTCATTTGTTTTTCTCTGCAAACTGCCCAAAATGTAGGGCTTGCTTAAAAGAGCTTACGTTTCCTTCTGTCTCTCCTCATCTCTCCACCTAATACCCATCCTGTGCCCCATGTAAGATGCTAATTCTTGTATTATTTCCCCTGCAATAAGCTTCTAATTATATCCAGGTAATCAAGACCAATGCCTGTGCGTGATTTCTCCTGGGAACAGCATGCAAAGACTCAGCAGCTGAAATGCTTGGCTTGGAATTTATGTGTAACTGCCTTAAATACTTTGCAAAATTACAAGTGGTAGCTGGTAGCAACCTCAGTGCCAATTAATATACACGGCGCTCTCAAACTGAGAACAAAATGAGATTGCTTACCCTGAACAAAAATGGAAGAAGAGTGGATGTGTTCAAAGCATATACAAGTGTGCACAATCACCACACTGCACCCAACGCTGTGCAGAGAGAGGCACATGGCCAGAGAGGATAAATGGCAGGCCCGGGGGGGACCTCCCGGGCAGTTGCACAAGTGGAACTGAAGTAAACAAAATAACAAAAAGGGCAGAGTTACCATCTGAGTAAGACAGTTCTTTATTACCACAAAATAAATGCATTACCATCCAGTATTAGATCAATTTAAAATAATCAAGCCTGAAAATAAACATTCCTTAGTAACCTTGTGAACAATAAATATTTCTCTTCTTTCACTTAACTGTAACCTGGGAGTCTAACTAGTTTGTATTGTAATATGAAAATTTTTTAGGGGAAGCTGCGTGGCAGGGAGCACTGGCCTTTGTGCTGGACCCTAGCCATGCAGGTGCCCAGGAGGCGGGCAGCCAGTGTCCAGGAAGTTGCACGGTGGCATGTGCTGGCACATGCCAGCCCTCATGCCAGCCATTGCCGCACGGTCAAGAACTATCATGGCACAGAGAAGCAATGACACAATTGGCCCACCACACACTGGCTGCGGAGGCCTGCCCAGGGACATGTGTGAATCATCCCGACATGGAGAAACCTGGGAATACATGCCACACAACGGTTTGCTCTTGCCCCTGCCTTGAGAACCAGGAAGGTCCAGAGTCAGCGGAGGAGCAGCTGCTGAACAAGGATTCAGAGAACACAAGAATACAGGCTATGCCTGAAGACTCAGAGGTCTAGTTGATCAGGGTCATGAGAGCCGTTCGGAAGCTGGAAACCAGGAGGACCTTGCGCAGTACTTGGGGAGACCCCCTGGAAGCCATTCTTCCCCTGACAATACAGGCTGCGGTGGAGGAGCACATGGGGCTCCGGAGAGGTCTGCACTGAGATTCCTACTACCTCTGCTGATGACTAGGGAGAGGACACTAACTGGTTGTGGGGTTCCAATGCTCTGGGAGGCTGGAGAGAAAAAGCTACAAGAAATGGCTTTTGCACCAGCTGGCTCACTTGAGATGTTAGTAAGAATTGCCTCCTCAGTATTCTATAGCTGTGACAAGGAGGAGGCCAAGGAGAGAAAACAGAGAGACCCAGAAAAAGCAGCTGCTTTTGCTGCAGCACTAAAAGAAACAGACGTTAAGTCTGATTCTCGGGGCCCCAAAAACTCGACAACTACATTCCTCTGCTACCACTGATAAAACCAAGCCACTTCAAGAGGAACTGCCCTAAGAAGCCCCCTGGGCTATGCCCTGAATGCAAAGGTGACCACTGGAGATTGGTCTGCCCTGTGAAGTGGAGGCCCCAGAGCTCAGACCCATCCTACCAGTTAGTCCAGCATGAATGAGAAGGCCAGGGGCATACTCTGCCTTCTCCCTCTGGCCAGACCATCATCTCCATGGAGGAGCTCCGGGTAATCATGACTATAGAGGAAAAAGAAAATAGCCTGTTGCTAGACACGAGTGCAAGTCTCTCGGTCATTTCTTTCAATCCTGGCCTTCCTCCCGGCCATCACACCTCAGTGAAGGGAGTCGCTGGCGAGGAGGTAATCTACCATTTTTCACAGCCCTTAGGCTGTAAGTACTTGTTAGATCTTTCTTGCATATCTCTGTCTTCCTGAGAAACCACTTTGAAGATACCACCATGTATTACAGCAGGCATTGTAATTTTCCTACTAATCTGTCCATAACTCTGTAACATTTGTATTGTTCCTATGCTATGTCATAAATGGATGTATGTTTATTACTGTGTGTTTCCTACAACAACCATTAAGTATAGTTAATGAATATTCAATTGGTCACCCATGTACAGTTCTATTTATTTTCTTTAGAAACCACTTTGAAGATACCAAAGTATAGTACAACATCCACTGATAATAACCTACCACTTTTGTCTGTAGCTCACTATTATTTGTCTATTTGTTTTCCTGAGAAATGATCTTGTAGATCACAATATGTAAAACAACAACCATTGATAATTTCCTACGAGTTTGTCTGTAATTCAGTAAGCCCCCCATTACTATGTTATCCTTCTTTTACTCTTTAAAATAATAAAAAAAAGAGAAAAGAAAAAGAAAATTTTTTAAAATAAGGAATAATATGTGTGAAAACAGTAACACTTTGGGATCCACACATTACTTCATTTATTTAAAAAATTTAAGGTCTGTAACTTTATAGACTCAAGCATGGACAGAATAGAACATTCAAAACGTCACAAAAAGGGCAAATTCTAAAGCTGCAACTCAAACCTGGATCTCTGTGCTAGCAGGTTCTAGGCTGGTCAGGACATTCAGCTGTGGTCCAGTCCTGCATGAATCAGGAAAGGGAGACTTCACAGTGTGATGTGTGTACCAGAGCAATTCTCCAGTTAGGTTCGTCTCCCCAAGTGTGATTTCACAGACCTGTCCCTGGAAGACAGTTTCTACATTTGTTGAAGAGATCAGAGTGTACACCAAGGTCTACTGGAGTATCTTTTCTTGGAAACAGCTGCCTTAACTTTGCCTCGTACTTCATTCTCTTCCTATCAGCCCATTTCTGGCACATAAACTGAACCAAAGCTCTAAGAGGTTCTGTTATGGCTTGTATCTAGATGTCCCCCAAAGCCTCATGCGGTCATAGGTGGGAGTGTCAAAGGTGGCTGGATTACGGTGTGTGGATGCGGATTAAGGGCGTGATACTGGGAATAAGGGTATGGACAAGGGAAAGGCTGCCCTGGGTGTGGGTGGCACCAATCAATAGGCTTGCAGCCCGGACGGAATATGAAGGGACAGAGAAGAGGCAGGGTCACTGTTGCTGCTGCTTGCTGCTTATTGCTTCTTGCCTGCCCTGTCATGGACAGTTTCCCTTCTGCCATGCTGCCCTGTCTTGAACCAGCTGACTACCGACCGAAACCTCTACAAACTGTGGGTTAAAATAAACCTTTCCTCCTTTAACTTTGGATGTTGGGTATTTTGTCTCAGCCAGGAGAAAAGTAACCAATGAACCAGCACTGCACAGGTGGCCTAACCTGGTTTGTGAAATTGTCAAAGTTTTAAACAGAATTTTACCTCCACTTAAGATACCTGCTAGACTTTTAAAACAGAATTATATGTGAGTGAAAAATAGTTCCATTTACATATTTTAAACACTTTGCAGTTGAAACTGAAGCACCTCCTTCCTATTCTAGAATTGATACCAGATAATATTAGGGGTTGATTTGACTTTATGAAACATCAAACCCTTTTATTTAATAAATAAGGAAAGCAAGGTCAAGAGGAGGTTGGTCAGTTTAGAGAGCCTTTTCCATTGCAAACACAAATATACTTATTTTTTTGCTTTTTCATTTAGAATCATTTGTGAGTAATTGAATTTTCTGCAGTTGTGTCTATAGGGTTTTACCATGTGGGAAAGCTAAAGAATACTCTTTAATCAACAAAAGAGGCCACATTAAGATTTTTCATATAAACAGTAAGAAAGTGCTTCTATTTCTGTTTAATATCAAATTCTCTTGCCTTGGCCTAATAGGCAGATTTTCCTACTGTTTACTTGGTTTTCAATCTTTGAATACATCCTTGAATGCAAAGTGTCTTAGTATCCTCTCTCCCCACTGTTTTTGTGATCTTCGGGATTGAACTTAGGACTTCATACATGTTAGGCATGCCCTTTTCTACCCCTGAGCTACGTTGGCATCTCCCTCTTAAATATCTCTCTCTCTCTCTCCTTCCCTCTCTCTCTCTCTCTCACACACACACACACACACACACACACACACAGTCTCTCTGCCATTCTGTAAATGTGTTTCTGGGTTCTCAGGTAAGGTACTTTGCTTTATCCCCTTCTGAAACGTTGCAGTGTACTTGGCACACAAACTCTCCCTATTGAAGTCTGTACACATGACTTCAAAATCTACTTTCCTTTTTAAAGATGATTAGACACAGGAGTTGGAAGAAAATAACATTTTTAAATGAGCTAAAAATCAGAAATCCAGAACATTATTCTCACTTTCCTGTGAGTTGAATCAAATCACTTAATCTTTTAAGCTTACCATATTTATCTATAACCCAGAGCTAATTACACCTATCCTGCTTGCCTCAATGGTTGAATGCAGTTAGGTGTGATAATGAGTGTGGACTGCTTTGTTAGCTGTTCGTCACTGCCAATTAAATCATCCATTCTTTTCATGTATTCATTTATCCACCATTGTTGAGCTCCTACCCTAAGTCGGTTCTCTGCAAAGAACTGAGCTCATGAAAATGATTCAAAATTCTGAACGCTGCCTCTATAGACCTCAAAGTTTAATGGGAGTGTTCACCAGAAATCAGGGAAGTAAGGGTGTAATCAAATCATAATCAATTGAAAAGGAAGAGCAGGGTCCCGACAGAAAGAATTACAGTAGACACCTGCCTTGGACTCGGGGGGGGGGGGAGTTTCTCTAAGTTAATGGAATTTAAAGAAGCCTGAGCAGTAGCTAGGCAAGAAGTGGGGAGAGCTGTGGTAGGAGGGACCCCAACACCCCCATGGTAAGGCACAACGCAGACTGCTTGAGTTACCCAGGGTGAAACCTAAGCAAAAGGGGAAATGTAAGGTGATATGGAAGGGAGAGGAAACTGTAGAACCCCCAGGAAATTATACTTCTTGTGAGGAATTTTGTTCCTTTTTAAAGTACAGTGAAAAGTCATTGAAAAATGTTAGGCAACTGATTGACATATGCCAGTTTGTAAAGAAACACTTTAGTTCTACATGGAATGTATTTGAGATCTACTTTTGTGATATAAAAGGATCAATGATTAATTGAAAATCAGCGCACAATGAGAGGGAGTAACATGCCAACAGAAATAAAGGTTCATTTCTTGATTAGCAACACCTGTAGGACACTGGGGGTGGGGCCAGAAGAATTCAGGCAGCAAAAAAAAAAAAAAGTGGGGGGGGGTGCTGGGGATTTAGCTCAGCGGCAAAAGCGCCTGCCTGGCAAGTGCAAGGTCATGAGTTCGGTTCCCGGTACCAGAGAAAAACCAAAAAAAAGAATTCAGGCAGCAACCAGCTAAGACTGAGATTTTTTCTTATCCTCAGGTAAGAAGGTACACAGATGAAACTGGGCCTAAAATTCTGGGCCTGAAATAACCCCTGTGTTTTACATTTGCACCCTCCAAAATTCAGGCATGGTCAGCGCACGGTGTCCTTAAGAACTGACTAGGGCTCATGCCCCGTGAATAGCATGAGGTCTTTATAAAGCAAACTTCACACACCGTCTTTCCTCTCTGCCACCATCTCAGATGCAGAGACCAGACCCTCACCAAGTGCTGATGCCTTGATTTTGCACAGCCTCCAGGACTGTGTGAAAATACATTTCTGATAAATGCACAAAGAAAGAAAATATGGTTGGTCCATGATGTCATTAAATCTTCCTTTCACGTATGTGAGTTGAATTGCTCCAATATGTTTGCAAACTTTGGGCACAAGTAAAAACTTTCAGTCAGTATATTTCATGTTAGTACAGCTTGCATGAGACAAAAGATTCACAATCTTTTATCTGAAATACCAAAATCTAAAACTTCTAAAATCCCCCAGAAGTGTTTTTCATAATTCATTTACCAGCAAAACTTGACATAATCTAATCAAATTTAATCAAAATCCACCCAAAAATGGGGTAAGGTCTGATAGCTTTTATTTCATCTTATTTAGCTTGACTATTTGCATGTTTCAGCACAGAAATATAAATGTATTAATTATATAAGCTGGGTGTGGTGGCACACACCTATAATGCCAGTGCTTGGGAGGCTGAAGCAGGAGGATCATTGTGAGTTCAAGGCCAGCCTGGTCTATACGAAGTGAGCTCAAGGCCAGCCTGAACTGCATAGTGAGACCCTGTCTCAAAAAGACAGAAAATAAAATAAATGCATTAATTATAAAGTATTACCACTGATCCCTCTACCAATGACTGCTAAAATGTGATATAAACATCTTTCCCACCTTTCTCAAATTTTATAAGTCATGAATCCAGATGCATATATGGCCCCAAGGATTTCAGATAAGGGAATATGGGCTTGTAACAATATTCATGTTAGGATTCATTGGATTTTTGCCAGTCAATCTGCTGATTGCCCCAGGACAAGCAAAGTGCTGCTTCTATTTTTATGGTGTTTTTGAGATAGATGTAGGGCAGATTATCACAATAAATGTTAAATCACCTACCCCCATCTCAACCAGGAAAACAGGATTCGGAGCAATCAGTTCCAAAGGTGTGTTCCTTTTATTTGATTATTTCTTCAATTGTAGATTAAAAGGATCCAAAATTCTGGACAATTGATGAGAAAAGGAAAAGACTAATTACTGATCCTTCTCTGAATCTTCACTTTGTTTGGTTTTGGTTTTGCTCCTGAGAAAAAGGCCAGCCCATAGAGTTACTGCTTGTTTGTGACCGAGCGACCCCTGTGTTCCTGAGGTAGAGTGACCAGATCCTGCAGGGGGAGAAACTTAGCAAATCAGGTTTTCTTTCTGCTAAGAAAGTAGTAGACAACCGCTGCTACCTTCTCTGAAGAAAAATTCTAACCCATTCTCAGAGTTAAGGAATCAAACTTTCAAATCCCCATGACTTTTAGGTGACCTCAGGTCTCTGCCCAATAAGGAATGATGTTGGATCCCTCAGTAAAAGCTGGAGGGGCTCAACCATGGGGACAATGCAGTAATATACATGTCCACAGAGGCCTGAAACTACAAACCAGGAACCTCTCTCTGACATCAAGCTGACACAAAGCTCTGTATGTTTTTCCCAGCTAAATGCATCCATCTCCCTCTCTAGCTAGACAGAGATGGGGCAGGATGCAGAAATTCAAGACCATTACCAGGGGCTGCTTGGTAGTTCTAGCACTGAATAATCAGAACAAGCCTAGAAAGACAAGTAATAATAAGAGAAATTATTATTATTACAGTCATATACCACCTATTGATGTTTTGGTGAACATCATGTATATGATAGTGGTTTCATATGATCATGTCACCTAGTGTGACATAATCTTAGTTTAAGTAAGAAGTACAATCTAAACCAGGCATGGTGGTGCACTCCCGTAATCCCAGCACTCGGGAGGATTAGGCAGGAGGATCACTGCAAGTTCAAGACCAACCTGGGCTACAAAGCGAGACCCTGTCTCAAAAAGTGCCCAACAAGGAATGCTGAATAGTGAGACCCCGTCTCAAAAAGACAAAAAAAAGGTACAATCTATGATGTTCATGCAATGATAGACTGATGACACATCTCTCAGTACATATTTCTACTGTTAAGCAATGTATAACTGTACTTTTAGATTAATAAGAAAAACTGGCATTAATTTTTGAATGCCTGTCATTCAAAATGTCAGGCCCTCAACTAGAATGTTAACATGTAGAATCCTCCTACCATTAATACTAATAATCTTTCAAAACAGACATGGTCTTTAATTTCCACATGTAGAATCAGATACACTGAAATACCGAATAACATGCCCAAGAATGTACAACCTGTAAGAAGTGAAAATTCCACTCCCAGGGTTCACAAGATACAGGTTTTAAAAGCAGTTCTATTGCTAAAATAATAACTGTGGTATTTGTGTAGTATTTGATAGTGCAAAATGCAATAACTTTTCTGATTCTAAAAACAACATTTTGGAATGGAAAAGGTCCTCTTCAAGATGATAAAATGGAGCTCAGGAAATGCTGAATGATTCCCCTGCGGTGGTCTGGCTGGAGGTCAGCAGACCCAGGTCCAAGGAGCAGTGAGTTGGCCCTAAGCAGAGCCCTCTGCTGTTCTTCCTGTGGCTCTGAAGTTCTCAGATTTAGAACCGAAAGATCAGAGCTCTTTCGTCGTACTTTTATTGCAAATTCAAGAGTTTGACTCTCATAGGACTTAAGGACCAGAATCACGGCCTATAGGATAAAACAGCCCTCTTTAGTTTGTTTCTAGCAGTCCCAACTTTATTCCTTCACCATGAGTTCACAGTGCACTTCTGGCTCTTTGCTGAACATCTTTGTATCTGTTTGATGTATCCCCTTGCAAAATCTCAAGAGTCTCAATTATATAAGAGTTACTGGATAGCCCTGGCCTTCCTATGACCCACATTATTTCCCTCTCATAGGAGTTTCGTAGGAATACAATGCATGCCACAAATGAACACATCTAAAAATAATCCTATGCAATATGCTACTTAAATTATTAATTACTTGTTAAATTACTATTAAAATGATTTTAAGGACAGTGTAGACTTCTAAATAAGTGGAACCAATGCATCCAATCAATAATAAGAAAGAGGATAAGTAAGAGGAGAAAGATTAGTAATTCACAGAATTTTTAGAATTATCAAATTAATTTGTCTTCCCCGGCCACTGATCCCCCAAATCAAGACCTGAGACTGGTATGGAAGGTAGGTGGGACTTTCACCTGATGACATTTGGGGGAGTCTTCCTGAACTTCGTATTCTTTATGGATCTCTTTACTTCCTAATTTGGGCTAAGGATGCCCTGTGTATTAAAGAAAATTTCATTCCAGAAATGTAAAGGGTTTGGAGTGGAGGGCAGAAGGAAGGAAGGAAGAGCAGAAGCATCCCCCATGGGAGGCTCGGAGGTGCAAACAGTCCGTACAGTTCCCCCTCTCCAGCCTGCTCCTTGCCTCGGGTCATTCCAGCAAAGCAGGAAGGGGTGAGACATAGAAGCAAAAGTCCTCTCTGGAAAAATCCATTGCAATGTGGCATGTGCTGCTCCTTCTAGCCTCTTTTCTCAGTTCTTGCAGAGTTCACACTGCTTCATCTTTCAAGATAAAACTTAAACCCCACCTCCAGGAAATGTGACAGTGCCCTTCTTTGTCCCGGTTAAACCCACCCAAGAGTTCCTCCTGAGACCTGCTTAAGCTCAAGTCTCCTTTACACTGCATGGTCTCACAGCCTTAGCTCAGATGAAAGACCTCATCGCACTCCTGATTTCCCTAAGACATCATGCCGTAAGTGGTGGATTTTCCATGATACAACTTCATTTTATTTCCCAATCTTCCCTTAACCAACCTTCAGAAAGAGTTTCTCTTTCGTAACTCAGGAAGAATGGACAGCTGTTCTACTTACTCTGAGACCCACTTCCATGAGAATAAGTTTAGCTTATTAATTAAAATATCTATGGCTAAATCTTGGAAATGACCCAGATGCCCATCCACTGAGGAATGGATAAAAAAAGATGTGGTATTTTTATACAATGGAGTATTACTCAGCTATTAAAAAAGATAAACTCGAGGATTTTGTAGGTAAATGGATTCAACTAGAGACCATACTCATAAGTGAAATAAATCGGACCCACATGTGTAAACATCATATTGTCCTCTTGGTGAAGGAACCTGAAAGACCAGGTAAAACTCAAACCATACAATAGATGATAGGAAAGGGAAAGAAACTGCTCAAAGGAAGGAAAGAGTGGGATGAGGGAAAGAAGAAAAAAGAAAGAAGGAAGGCAAAATATAAATATATATATGAACAACTGAGATAACTGTATTGCTGATGTCTGATGATGTATTGAAATGAACAGTTAATACTCACAATTTTTTATGTTCTGATCTACTTTGCATGCTTGCGTCTGGTGGTCTGAGCAACTGATTTCAAGATAACAATATGCAATGGAATTACAATGGTGAACTCCTACTATCTTGTCCAGTGAAACTCTGTACTATCTCTAATGTTTTATTGAAGAATTATTTTCTCATTCTGCTTAATGGTTTGAGCAATCTTTCATTCTTATATCTGATAATCTGAGCAATGTAGTTGAGGACAGTGATATGCAATGTAACAACCACTGTTGATTTGTATTAATTTGTCTTCAGACTCTGTATCACTCTGAATGTTCTCGCTTTGATTTGTTTATGTTCATGATACTGATACGTTGCTACTGTTCTACTTTTGTTTGTTTGTGTCTCATGTACTACTCTCTTTAAAATATAAATAAATAAATAAATAAATAAATAAATAAAATGTCCTATCACGTGCAACTATCAAAACTTTCACAGTGACTTTGGGTGAAATCTTTCCTGCCAAGCAGGTCTGGATTTAGCAGCTTCCTAATTTCTTGAAGAGGGGGCAAGGTATAAACAATATTTTCTTCCTACGTTTTTCTCACTTCCTCACCAAAACTGCTTACAACTTTTGGGTCCTCCACAACTTTAGTTCAGGGAGACAAAAGGACATATGATGTCAGAAAGTTGAACTGGACCAGTTACATGCTCAGGATGCAGTGTTACTTAGTGTGGACTCTGCCCTTCGGCGGCTTGAAGGCCCTGTCCTGCTGGGGCCTCCCCATCACCTCCCCCGGCTTCCCTCCTGGCTCCCCTCCTAACCCCTGGCTTCCTGGCCATTGCTGCACAGGGCCTCTGTGCTGGCATTTCCTCTGCTTTGATAGACTGTGGAGGCAGAATCCCTTCAAGCAGACAACAGGTTGACATCTCCACCACGGGGTCAGCATGGGGAGAGGGGAGCTACTTCAAGTGCCTCAGCAGCTGCTCTCTCTGCTCTGCATGAGGCGGGCAGTCAGGACCTCCTGCTTCTGCAGGACTCAGTGAGTTCTTGTTGTCCTTTTCTCTCTCCTTGGGAGCCCAGACCTAGAAATGAGTCATCCTTACTCCCAACCCCTCCTGCAGAAACATCTCCAATGGTTCTTTCACCTGATATCTGTTTTTGATCATTTCTACGGTCTGAAATTAGGTCGGAAATTTCAAGTGTCATAAAACTGATACTGATATTTAAGAATTCCCTTTGGGGCTGGGGTCCTCTCTTTGGACTTTAAATATTATATGTGAGGGTCTCAGTCAAGCACCCAGTGCATCTCATGTACCAGTAGAATGGCCAGCTGGCTGCAGGCACAGTGCACATTTAAGGGAAAAGTTGATGAGTTTATAACACTCTTTAAAACACATAAATTGTCCCTTCTGTATTTTCCAGAGAGGACCTTCTAGATTTAGTACTTTTTATTGAGTTAATTAACAAGATCCATATCCCATTACAATAAACCTCTTGGCAAAGGCATCCAGCAGTCACGATCTTATTTTAATAACCGCAATCTTTTCTTACAGTTTATCTGCCCAGCAGAGCCAACACCACAAATTTCACATTCTCCTCTAAGTGCTGACTGTGCGGTGTTTCCACATAGACCTTTCCCGTCACTAAATCATGCAAAGTCAAGGGCAGGCGATGGCAACAAATTTGGGGTTGGGACAATTAAACAGACGATGTCTTTAGAATTTAAATGTTGCCAACCAAAATGGGTGATCCTACGCCCTGGTGCAAGACTGACACGAAGAGCTAAACTTCAGAAACTAATCTCACACGCTAACCCAGCAGGACTGGTGGACGGAAAAACCACACAAATGCTCCACCAACTGTCTCTCAACATCTCTCTGATCAATTTTCCTCGTAGTTTTCTCCGTGATCTTATAAGTAATTTAACATCAGTACCGAATAGTTTCCCCTGTTCCTTCAAATATTTTGTTCCAAATCAATGCCTAGGAAAAGAAAATCTACTTAGACTATAATGAATATGATTCTCTCTTTTGTTTTTATGATTCCTTTCATGAGTATCTGATCTTTACCTTAGTCAGCCAAAGGCACGCATTTGCCTGCGGGATCAGATTAGAATTTCCAAAAGAAAAAATGAAACAAGTGGCATTGGGAATAGTGTGGGGGAGGTAGTCTGGTAATATTTTATGTTTTATGCAAAATAGAAGTTGGAGAAAGAAAACTCCTATAGACAATGTTATTATTCTGAGAGATTTCTGGGATGTCCTTAATCCCTCCCCACTGACAGCATAGTATAGTAAAGTCTGAGCCTGAGGGGCTCAGATCATGTAGAACACTCAAAAAACAGAGAAAGTGCTCTTTATTACTGAGAGAAATGAGACTATATTTGTTGCTTTACAATATATGGTACCTAAAATAAAAGTAAGGCTTCATTGGCCCAAAGATATTTTGAAGAAAAGAAGGAAAGAAGGCTAAGGGAAAACAAATGGTCAAATATCTGCACCCTTCCTTTGAGTTGCATTTCGATGGCAGGGAAATATGTCCAATGGTTTGGGGGTGCTCGTGTGTCCTCACCCACCTAAGAATGGGAAGCAGCCCTTGCAGTGGTCTAAACCTACCTATGGGGCAGCCATTAGATTCCTTGTTGTGGAAGGAGTCCAGGGTTATGAACTTGAATAGGCAGGTGTGAAGTTTAGGGAAAACTAGAGTGCTTCATAGCAAGCACCGCAGAAGGGAAACCTCTACCCTACCCAAGCTTACACAGGGTAGAAATAATAACAAAAGGCCAGAGGAAGCCAAGATGGAGGAGACATGGGGATTGGTCAAACTGGAAATGTGCAGCTCACACGGCACACAGCCCTCCACACTGAACTGCCAATGTCAAAATGGCAAGTAGCAGCCCAGGAAACGTGGCTTTGCCCCCAAAGAGTGATGGGCCACCTCCCACTCTGTCAGTAGGACACATAAGCCATGTGCCCAGAGACCATTTACCCATTAGCAGAGGGTCATTGTAAAAAAAAAAAAAAAAAAAAAAAAGTATTTTATTTTAAACTTAGTGGGAGCTCCTTCTAAAAGGTAAAGCTAATGTCAGGCATAGTGATGCATACCAGTAATCCTAACACTGTGCTAGGCCGAGGCAGGAGGACCACAAGTCTGAGTTCCATCTAGACAACTTAGTGAGATCCTGTCTGTTATGGTTGATACGTTGTGTCAACTTGGGGAGTCTAGAGGTTTGGCTAAGTGACTCAGCAGGAAGCCAGGTGCTTACTTTGTATGCATCCTGAGCCTGTGGAAGAGGAGGGCATGCAGATTATGTGAGAGCTACATGCCGCTTAGGTGGGGGTAGCCTGTTTACAAAGTAAGGCAGGGAAAAAGGCTGCTTGCGGCGATTCCTCCCTTTTTGCTCTGGCTGTTTGCTGTTCGGCTGCCATTCCCCCCTTTGCTCTTGTTGGTTTGCTATCTTCTGCCTCGGAGCCAGCCAAGTATGAACTGAAACCTCCACAAATTGTAAGCTAAATAAACCTTTCCTTCCTTCATTTTGGCATTGGGTATTTTGTCTCAGCAATGAGAGAAAAGTAACCAAGACACTGTCTCAAAATAAAAATGTTTTCTGGGGATATTCAGTACAAATGCCCTGGGTACTGAAAAAAAAAAAAAAAAAAAAAAAACCAAGAAAGAAAGAGAGAAAGAAAGAAAGAAAGAGAAATAGTGAAAGGGAGGAGGAGAATGCTGTGAACTGGTTGGTCCAGTTTAGATGCTAAGGATACCACAGTCCTAACAATGAGGAGACCCTAGACCCTGGAAATAGACTAGGAGAGACAGGATGGAAAGGATACAGATTCCAGACTCTGGAAGCAATCCAGGCACAACCTGACCAGTCGGCTGAGGGAGGGAACTGCAGACGGAAGGAAGAAGGTAGATGCAAATTACAGTTGAAACATCTAATCAGCAGGTCTTCTGATGATTTTGATGGTTTGGTTTAAATGTAGTGGTGAATCAAAGGTAATTTCTCTGCAGAAAAAAACAAAGAGTAATTTGAAATATGGTAAATCTGAGACATTGGTGAGAAATTCAAGTGAAAATAAATGACTTAAAACTTAGGTACACAAACCTAAAGCCCATGAGAGATCTAGAATGGAGACTTTATTGTTATGAAAATGGAATTAAAATCCAAGCAAACTAAGGCTTCCACAAGACAGTGCATGGTACAAGAAATATAGAATAAAAACAAAACACATTGCCGCAAACACTACACACAACTCCTTGAGGTAGGTACTGCTGTCCATGGCTCCCACGTGACAAAATGCAGACAGTACAATTTAAAAGGGTAACAGGACATAAAGGGGAAAGGGATGTATCTTACCCAAAGGTCAGACAGCTATTAAGCCTTGCCACGTCTGCATGGCTGGTGGGATCCTGACGGGGGTGACAGGAGGTTGAGAAAAGATGAGACACAGGAGAAGGAGAGCTGTGCCAGTCTGGTCACTGCCCTCTGATGGAGAAGTGGTGGTACCGGGCAAGCCCCAGGGTCTTCATTTATACACAGTAAAAAGAGGATGAGCATGTGATGGGCTAGAAAGTACAAGGTCTCAGTGCTTTGCTGAGCCCAGGGAAGATGAGACATTCTCAGAGCTATTTGTGCTTTGGTTAACAGGGAGGAACGTGGAGGGCCTGGGAACCTGCTGATAAGCAACTGAGCTAGGAGGTCAGCTTGTTTGCATGGTCCACCTCCGGCATTCCATGTCCTGGGAACAGCTTTGCTCCAGTCTCAAGGAATTCACCAAGCTCTGCCTCAGGGCTCCCCACTGAGCCCAAATTCATTCTGAGAAGAGCCAAACTCTGACTCTAATAATTCAGTCCCAACTCTTCAGCTCAGAATCAAGCAAAAGCAATCAAACACTGTCCATTGACCTCCGGATTGGATTTCTCTTGTGTAACTTGATTAAATTTACTAAAATTTCTCACGTATGACAGGTTACATATGTAATTTATTTCTTAAATTTAAACCAGTGCGTTGTGGAGGATGGAAACATTTGGTCTGCACAGAGCTCTGTGGAGAACCATAGCTCTCACGTGGGTCTCTGGAGCCACTCCTCGTACCAACCTGTCACAAAGCGGAGAGGTCACCCTCCTGTGTAGCCAGCACCTGTGACCCTCCCAGCTTCACGTTGCAGCTGTCCGCGGAGTGACATATGACTCCGCAGACCCACGGCTGCCCTTGCTTTTTCTAATTGTGATTTAACATATATAGACTGATTGTTGCTATGTTTCTGGAAAAAGGTGAATAACCAATCTTTAACATTTTAAATCAATCTGCATTTAATATATATCATGGGATTTACAAATTCGCACTCACTTCCCAAATACAGTATCAGCAAAGGTGAAAAGGTCTGAAGTCTTATTTTTAATTCCCAAAGGTTAATCAGGTGCAGAAGTGCTGTATAAAAAGGCTAATCATAATTTTTGTTTAAACATTTTATTCTTATCCCATCCCACAGCCCTATTTAATAGAAATCTAATTTTGCAGGCAAACCTTTTTGAATAAGAATTTGAAGAAAGTTCTGCACACAAATATCGCTCACTTTTCTAGGGAGATCACCTTAATCACATCCCTAACAGCTTTCCACAAAGAAGAAACAGGCTGCCTCATGGGCATCAGGAAATAAAGACATACTGTCTTCCCAAGATTTGGGGGATTAAATGGAATCACATCACAAGACTTTAGGAATATACAAGACTGCTGAGAACAGGTTATAAAAATTTATTTTCTTTCTTATCAAAACTATAAATTTGAAATATTCAGGTTCAGAGTTGTATTATAAAAGCTCTAGAAACAGAAAATCTGTTTTCTTGATCCAATAACTTTTGTGTGGTTTGATGGATGGTAATTACTATAGTAAATATGAGCATTTTGCCCCTCGAAGGGAAGGCCGGCATCCATTACTATGTAGGTCTGCATAGATCACATGGGATATCCGATAACCTATTGAATAACTTGGCACATTTCAAGTACAACCTAAGAGATTCAATCTGAACCCTGTCAAATCCATATTCACAGGAACCAATGCGCCATACTTGAAGCACAATACATTATTCACAAACACACTCCAAGCTTTTCTTACAGATTTATGGAGCAATTTATATGGAAAAGTATACACACCTCCACATTTCCATCCCATTCCTACCACCTTAAACTCGTACTACTGTAATCAATGTCTTCTAAAGAATAAATCTGAAAAATAAAATCTAATAGTGCAAAAAAGTTTCTAAAGAGATTAATTCAAACTTATGTCGGCAAAGATTTTTAATAGGAAAAAACAAGCAAGATTATTCTTTCTTCTTATAAAATGGAAATCACTTACAAATATTGAATTTAGTACTTATAAACTCTATGGCCTCCCAGATAACAAAAAAGTACTGAAAAGTACGCATATCTAAAGGACTTCATGAGTAACCCTGAATAGACTAAAACAATGAGGATTAAGTGTTTCTGATGAAAGGTACTGCAATTTAATTTAATAGTTAATGAATTGAGTTTCCTTTTGGTTTTGTGGCAGAAATGATAGCTATGCAGGGAATTTCCACCTTTAACAAGAACAGTATATTTCTGTTAAAGAAAAGGGATATGTTTATTTATACCTCTTTATCCAAAATTACTATACATATTGTTTGAATTTTTTCCAAATCTTTGTTTTATACTTTTAAAACCATTGTATGTAGTAGTTAAATCTGCCTACTATACTGCTAAGAGCTGTATATATTGTTGCTTCTTATAATTTGGATTGAATCTAAAGAACCACCTTCTGATACTGATTTTTTAATATAAAAAATGTTTATAAAAAGAGGTAGTGGATTTCTTGCTCTGAAGTCTTCTAAATATAGAATTTTTCTTTGTTAGTCACTGTGTACAAATGACTTTGTCAATAGACAAGAAAATTATTGGCTCTAGCTCCAAAGTAATGAGAAAATACCACAGCCAATCGCCAAAACTATGTCATTATTGTATAGTCACAAGTGACTCTAAGTGATCTCTCATGGTTCTGTTAAAGCTAGCATCCCAAAGGGAAACAGGAAATGATAATTCAATTATTATAGAAAACCCTCCAGTAGTACATTTCAGAATCACCTCCAGGAACTGTTGGCTGGCTCAAGGTTTTGTTTTCTTTTCACAATGACATTTATAGCAGGAAATCAACCCAAGGTATTGTTATTCTCCCCCAAAAAAGTACACACATAATAGAATTGATAAGGAGTGTATCTTTATGATAGACAGGAAGGAAGATAATCATTCTTACTACTGACCATGTGCACGATGCTATAAAGCATAAAACTGAAGTGCATAGAAGGGCTAGAATTAGTCTCATTCTGAAATACAATCTCCCTCATCACACATAAGTATTCACCATATTCTGCTCTATTATCCCACTTGTTCAAAATCCATTATTTTGTGAAAAAAGGAGTATAATGATGAGATTCATATATTTACTGCAGCTTTTTTATCTACAAGATTTGAACAAGTAGAAAAATTGAATCAAATAGAAAGTAATACATGCCCCTTACCATCCTAGTGAATCCATGGAAATAAGGCAGTTAGCTGACAAGTTATAGCACACCAGGATGAAGAGGTGTTTCATCTTTTCTGATATCTTCATCCATGCCAAGAATTCCTGACTTCACATAGGAAGGGAAGAATGGAGGCAGGAAGGAAGGAAAGAAGGAAGGGAGGAAGGAAGGAAAGGAAGGAGGAAGGGAGGAAGGGAGGAAGAGAAGAAGGAAGGAAGGAAGGAAGGAAGGAAGGAAGGAAGGAAGGAAGGAAGGAAGGAAGGAAGGAAGAAAGAAAGAAAGAAAGAAAGAAAGAAAGAAAGAAAGAAAGAAAGAAAGAAAGAAAGAGAGAGAGAGAAGGAAGGAAGGAAGGGAGAAAGGAAGGAAGAAAGAAGGAAAGAGAGAAAGAAAGGAAGGAAGGAAGAATGAAAGACAGACAGAGAGAAAGAAGGAAGGAAGGAAGGAAGGAAAGAAGGAAGGAAGGAAGGAAGGAAGGAAGGAAGGAAGGAAGGAAGGAAGGAAGGGAGGGAGGGAGGGAGGGAGGGAGGAAAAGATTTGCAAAAGTAAGGCATTTTACTTGAGGGGAATTGCCAAGTTTTCTATTTGAGTACATTTTGATTCTCCCCCATTATATCAAGGGTGACTAGGAAGAAACGGCCAGGGAAAGGCCACCTACCTCTGGATCTGACTGGACGCTCACTCTGCGAGTCAAGGGAGTCCTCGGTGTTCTAGTGTTGAGACAGAAACCTGAGCTTTGATGGTAAAGTGGTCCTGGAAAAGTCTCACCAAAGTTACCTTCCCAAAGCTGGACCCAGGGCCAGCACTGTAACCCCATGCCCTGGTATTAACCTCGGTGACCGTGGGAGAGCGATCCGATATCGTCAACCCAGATGCTGTTGGAGTGAAACGAAGCGCTGCCTCTGAATCACGCAAGAGCGCGGCGCACATTAAGTATTTTAATAAGCGCACAGATGAGAAGTGCAGGTAAAACTTCCTCTTGCAGGACGCTTCTCCAAAGCCATCAATTTAAGACACCATGAGGAGAGCAAGGAGCTTGGATAACCTCTGGCAGGCAGACCCTGCCGGGGAGGCAGGCAGCAGTCAACCTCAGAGTGGAGGACACCAGGAGGGACGGAGGCTGGAGGGTTACATGGTTACAGAAGGGAAAGAAAGGAGAACAAACGCCCAGAAAGGTGGCGCATAACTGGAGACCAGGACGTGATACAGTGGACTATGGATTTGCTCACACCAGACCGAAAGCCTTCTCCTGAACACTATGTCCTAAATACACTTAAAAAGCAACCCCCGCCCAAGTGATTCAAAAAATTAACAACAAAAAGTGCCTTCTTTCTAACTTTATTAAAGAACTTTTTTAAATTGTGAAGAAAAACCTACATCTATAAAAAGGAAAAAATAGTTGAATTCCTAAGTCTGTAATTCAGAAAGGGTAAAATAATGTCCCATTCACATCTAAAAACCGGTGAACCTCAGCAATAATCAAGAAGTTTCTTTTGAACGCAGCAAGGAGAGCCTAACCTTCTCACAAGATCAGAGAACCGCAGTGTGACCAGCGTGAATTGGGTGATTGTTTCTGAAAATAATTAGTAAGAAATTGAAATAAGATTAGAACTGTAGCCCTGAGATGAAGACAAGACAGCGGGCAGGTGGCTGCCTGCCTTCCCCAGCCTCCCGTTCGGGAAGCTGTGAGCCAGCTCTGCAGGGGGAGAAGGGAGGCCCCTTCCTCAGGGCTGGGCCTGCAGCCTCCGTGCAGCTCCACCAGGCTAGGCTTCTCCTCCCCATCTGAGTTGGGCATCTCCCGGCGGGACCACAGAAGCACAGCCTGCTGTCACTGTCCCGGGGTCTGAAGGACAATTTTCTCCACCCCCATCCCACACCGTACCCTCCCTGGTGGACGGTCACATGGACACTAAGCACACCCGGCTGCGTACTAAGGTCGTGGAGTTTCGTTGTTACAGCACCAAGTACAGCTAAAATAGGCCTTTAATTTTACTTCTGGAAATGTATCCTAATTACGCTTAAAGATATATATCAACAATTAGCTACAATACCAGGAAAATGAAAGAATTACCTAAAACATGAATTATAAAATTAGCTACAGAGTATTCCTTTAATGAAATATCTTGTAATAATTAAAAATCATTTTCAACTACACAGGAAAACACAGAGAGCACTAGACTCTAAAAAGAAATATACAAAACCATTGTATGGTGTAGGATTGCAATTTATACACACATGCAATTTAACCACAATGACTTTGGAGTATTGGAATTAATTAGGAGCAATTTTATCTTGTTATTTATATTTATTATTCAAAAATTTTAGAATAAATGTTTGTTACATTCAGAAAAAAAAAAAAAAACATTTCCATGCCTTTCGTGCATGATGGGAATGAGGAGAAGAGAAAATAGGAAAACAAAAAGGCAGAACGTCTGCTTTTAGGCACGTGAGTGTGCTGCGTGTGGGCACAGGTGTGCTGAGACGGGCCTTCCGGGCCCTGGGCAGCTGGGTAGCACCCGACGTGGGAGTCCCTTTGGTCTCCTGCATGGCGGGCTGGTGGCTGACCTGAGTGCTCCACACACATACCACTATTTTCTGCCTGCACTGTGATGTGCATAATGCCAGGAACTAGCTGCACAGCAGCCTCGCTGGAGAAGAGGAATGTATCTCATACCTACGTGCTATGCTTGCAGCTTGAACGACCCGCGGTGCTCGTGTGTGGAAGACTGGTCCCTACCCCAGGGTGGGGGTGGAAACTGTGGGAGGTGGGGCAGCGGAGGAAGAGACACTGGGACCCTCCCCCTTCCCATCTCTGTGGCTCTTGTCCTTTCTCTCTGACTCCAGGCTGCCCCCAGCAGGAAGCTCTCCTCTGCCGTCCTTTCATGATGCCATGTCTGCCTTGAGCAGCTGACCTGGACTGAAACCTCCAAACCCATGAGGCGAGTAAACCTCTCCTTGAAGCTGTTTCCTCAGGTGCTTTGTCACAGCAGTGGAGAGCTGGCCAACAGGACACCTATTCCCTTTTACTCCTGCAGAATGATAAGCTGATAATGAGAGTGTTCGCACGAGAAAGCAGTCTGCTGTAGAATGTGTGGCACCCAAGATATCGCAGAATTTGATAAAAATGCAACCAACAATGCTAGCACATCTATTAGTACTATTTTTAATAGTAGTTCATGGTGAATCTATTTGTTTCTCCAACAGACTGAAGACCATAACCTGGGGAAACTTTATTTAACGTTTCATTGTTAAACATGTTCCTGTCATTTAAATCAAATATAGCTGGTCTGTTTGATATACAAGTTCAGTGAAAGCGTCAATAAAACACTTGAAAATAGCCGTGCTATATTCAGAACAGTGCAACTATGCGCTGCCAGTGAGAAAATGTCTAGAGAATGGGACAGGGTGTTCTTATTTGGCTGTGTTTTGACGAGCAGGAGTAAAGCACCTGTAGATAAAGTGCTTTCTACAGCTCTGGGATACGCACGGAAACTTGGAGGGTGTTAGCATATGAGTGACGCGGACAGCAGTACATTTAAAACAGCTTCTCATGCTCGTCTATGGCACCTGACACCAAAGGAAGACCGAGGAGCAAACCGCCCCCACTGAAATTTAACTTCACAAAAATGAAACTGCACACTAAGTGCTTCGCAAGAGTCAAAAGAAACTGCACCAAAACCTTCGTGCCCACCTGCCAGTGATGAGCACACAAGCAAAAAAAAAAAAACGAATTGAATGTCTCAAAAATTATAAATTGTTCTTCCTCACTGCATATCCCCACACCCACCCTCAAAAAGCACTGAAATAGTCTTAGATTTTCATCAGACTTTTCAGACATGATGGTTAGCATGCGACATTTTAAACAAAAAGATAAACTTAGATTCTCTTCCGAAATTCTCTTGCGGTAAAATTAGAAGCAGAAAGTTTCTGCTTTAGAAATATACATTTTTTTAAAGACCTCAAATCCACAAACGGCCTAGACATTGTGGAGATGCTCAGTTCAGGAAAGACTCGTGTTCACAAAAGCATCCCTGCATCCAGAAAAGTAAAAACCTCTGTCCACACGGAGGAAAGCGCAGGCCACACACTCACCTGTGGGTCGGCCAGCGTGGCCCAGGTGGGTCCTGAGCTGAGGCCTGATGCCTCTGGCCGTGTCGTTCCAGGCTCCCGTGCTCTGAGCTGCATCCTGCCTGCTGCTTACTGATCTGCATTCCGCGAATGGCACCTAGCTCGCTCGGGCGCGCAGGGCCAAGGTCTGGGGGCCGTCACTGTCTCCTCGCTGCTAGTTTCTGCTGGCGCCCGCCAGAGGCTAAACAAGTATGTGCAGCTGAGTGAGTGCTCTCACTTGTTCATGCAGTCCACAAACTATCTCTTGCGTGGTGGGTACTCTCCCAAAGGTCAGGAGTGGGGCTAAGATGGGGCACTTTATAGCAAGATACAGCCAAGGTTCTAGCAGAGAAAAGCACTGCTTCAGGGGAGGAGAGCCCAGGGCTGTGGCTTAGGACAGGACTTTAAGGCTTCACGGGGAAAGATGGAGACACAGGTGAGGTCTCAGGGCTCTTGGTACAGGGGGAGACACTAATTACACATCTGAGCTGCGATGGTGCTTTGACAAGGTCTACAAGCACGGGGATTTGAATATCTATGGGAACACGATCTGCTGAGTAACCACAAAGAGGTCCGACAAGGCCGGCACTGCATCAGACATTGATCGCAGGCTGAAGTCATAAATGCTTCAGAAGCTTCAGTGACAGGATCTTTGGGGAAAAATCTTTCCCACATGAGACCTATCAGTGTTGCTGTTCAAAATCCCACACACGTACCTGAAATGAAATCTGGAGCAATTTCTCCAGTTGGTATTTGCTACAGTTTAGGTCCAGGTTGCCCCCAAAAGCCTCATGAGGTGGGCTGTGGGGTGACGGGCCCAGGGACACGGCACTCACCAGCAGATTCCACACGGATGAGTGCAAGGCTGGGTGTGCTGTAGGAGGTGGAGTCGGGGGAGAGGCGGCCCCGGGAGCACTGCCTGGAAGGGTCTGTCACCCGCCTCCCTTCCCCCTTTCCTCACCACCGTGAGAAGAGCAGCTTTCCTCCGCCAGACCCTCCTGCCCTGGAGCCCACAATCACCTAAACACCGGCAGCTAAAATAAACCTCTGGTCCCTTAAGTCAGGGTGCCGGGTGTTGGGTCCCAGCTGTGACAGACAGTATTTTAACTGTGCTGTGCTCTGAGGTGATCCACAGAAATTCAAGTGGTGAGTAACTGAATATCTCAACAAGGAAGGGAGCCGCCCTGGCACACACTGCTCTCCCACACGCACGGATCGCCAGTGTCCTGTAGTTTTGGTGTTTTTAGATATAAGATAAAACATTCAGCGGCCACTAAATTGTATGTAAATAAGTAGAACAAAGTAAAGACTGGCCCAAATGCTTACTATCATGGACACAGGAGAAATGTAACTCTCAGGGTGCTCGATGTCAGAAGTGCTGAGTTCAGCCCCCCTGAAACAGAAGAATGAATCCCAAGGGCCAACGGAGCGTAAGAGTGGGAAATGTTGACTGAGAGATGGCGACCGAGAGACAGAAGGGGGTGGCCACCAGGCCCTCTGTCTAGGGCAATTGATACAGCAAAGTCATAATGTGGGTGCAAGGTGAGTCAAACTGCAGGCACCCTGTAGGGTTACAAGTATAGCCGCTTAGCTACTGTGGATCCCATAGGGAAGTGAGTGACGTGGAGAGGGAACAGGAAAAACAAAGACTTCTGGGGAAGGGATGGCCATGGTGCTCCGGTCACCCACTAGGGTAACTGAGGCCCGGACTCACAGGACCAGGTGGGCTAATTACCATGTAATCCCAAGGTACCGCTTATCCCCCAGGGAGGCACGCAGGCCTGGCCGTCGCATCTCTATTTTGAGGCCTGGCCTTGTTCAGATGCTCCTCCAGCCACAGCTCTGATGTCTTTATTTTCTGCCGAATTTCTTGTGAGCCCAGTCCCTCTCTGACTGTATATTAATGTTTATCTAACTTAGCTGCCTGTAACAATAGGATTTACTTTAAAAAAAAAAAGAGCATCAAATGCAAACTGCTCTGTTTGAAAGGTGGGTGTCGCCAAGCTGTGAGACCCCAGGGGAGATGGGAAGGCTCACTTCGCACAAGTGAGAGCACACACAGTTCCTCCTCCTGGGACGCAATCTGCAGGACACAGTGAAGAGAGGACACCCACGCCCAGCACACAGCATCCTGGCCCTCAGGTGAGAAATGAAGACAGATTCTCAGGAAGGCCCAAGAATTTTCAGTGCTTCATTATGTAGAATAGAACGAGTTGGCAGCATGGCAAGCATCCATCAGCAAGGAAACCGACGCTGAAACACAGTGGCTGCACCGATAGAGCATCTCACAGTAACATGAAATAATAAAGAAGCTCGATTCCATCAGCACATGACAAAACAGCACATGTGGGTGAATTCAAGTCATGTGCCCACAAACCAACCCTCTTCAATTTTATGTTTTCAAAAATATGTGAGAATGTATATGAGACACGTTGTAAGAGTAGAGACTGGAAACAAGGCATGAAGGGGAAAAGATGGAATTAATGTGAGGAGAGAATCCTGAAATAGCCCAGTTGCAGCAATTGCTATGAAATCAATTCTGTAATTAGCACAGCCCTCTGCATTACCAAGGACAAAATCCAGACAAAATAACATTAGGCCAAAGCAAAGACTCATTAAACACAGAGCAGTGTTTCCAATCTTTCGCTAGCATCATGATATTACCCATGAAACATATGTCTATATATGCAGGCATAAAAGGCCGCCTTTTGCTTCTTCTCCCAGCCTAACCACTGCATATACCTGAATCACATCTGAGGGCAGGTGCAGGCACAGACCCTTGCACAGATGTTTGGGAACATAGAGCAGACAGAGCCTGACACACGTGCATCTTATTTATTGATTACATGGAGTAGGAGGATTCTTAGGATTCAGGACTTTTGCTGCTAAACCCACAAAACCCCAGGGTGAGTTGGTCCCTTGCTCATTCTGTGAGCAAATTCGATAGCACGCCCTCACCTCTGCAGTGTGGTTTGCTCTGTTATTAGCTTCACTCTGCTCCTTACAGCAAGGTATTTTTTTTCAATCTTTTAGGAACTTTGGACATTCCATTCATGGAAATCCTATGAGCAAAAAGAAAATAATTTCAGATATTTTAGATATAAAACTAATGGAATGCATATAAAATTTTATAAAACTAACCCAAAGTCAAAAAGAAATTATACAGTATTATCTAAATTATCCAGGCAGTAAGTTCTATAACACAGCATGATAAAATTGAGAAATATAAGTAGTCCTTGGTCAAAGTTATTTTTCACAGCAAAGAGACGATGGAGCAAGCAAGTATAAAAAGATGAGTAGAAAATGCCAGATCCATAAATCAGACGATAGTGAAATCCTCGTTACAGTGTAGTCACAACCTCACACACTATTGAGGCCACAGACAGAATAGTTTTGTTCACTTCTTCATATAAAATAACATTAATATTATATAAAATAACTTCATTTTTACTGCCCAAAATCTAATGTGAAAGATACGACATTATTTTTTTGTTCAATTATTTATTTTCTTTTCATTCCCAAACAAAAGTCCCCACTGGCCTCTTGGAAGCTATTACTTTTTTATGTCTTATTTTGAAGACCAGAGAAAACCATATTTACCAGTAAATAAACTGCAATATTTGATTTCCTTCAGAAGAAAGTGATAGAGTCTGCACAAACGCATATGGTTTCTTGCTCCTTGGATAAATTTTGAATACATTTGCTTCCATTCATTCTCATAAGCAGTCACACAGGTCCAAGGTCACTCTAGAAATGGTCTAATTCATCATGCAACTTCTCACACTGTTGTCTGAGTTTTTACCTTTCAAGTTATACAAGGGGGAGAAACACAACTCATGTTGTAAGTAAGAATTTTAAAACAAAACATTAGAAACAGCACTATGTATTTCATGAGTCCTTGTCTTGGCCTAACTGTGCCTGGTCTAGATTCTGTCTTTGGTAATGCTGTAGAAAAGGGTTGCCAGGCACTGCGGCACACCTGCGTAATCACAACATTCTGTGAGGCTGAAGCAGGGTGATTACAACTTGGAGCCCAGCCAGGTCAACTTAGCAAATCAGCAAGACCTTCTCTTCCAATAAAAAAAATTGTAAAAGGCTGGGGATGTAGCTCACTGGAAATGCCCGGGTTCAGTAGCCAGTACTACAAGCAAAAGGCGAGACAGAGACACAGACAGAGACAGACAGGAAGGCGGAGCGACAGAGAGAGAGAGACAGAGGCTGTGGGCAGTGCACTTTGCGGAGAAGCAAACAAAACCTGATCTGCCCCTGACTCTCCCAGGGTAGGCAGGAAGGGCAGCATCGCGTCACGGTCCCCAGCCGACTGAGACGCGGGTGCCCGGCAGGGCTCAGGGGGCCTCACAGCCCTCTGCTGTCGAACTCAGAGGCTCACAGAGCAGAGGTTGGTTCTATGAAAAGGAGGCAGCAACAATGAAAAAGGAAAACGTTCAAACTCTTCAGAACATGAACTAAGGAGAAATAAGTCAGAGGCCAGTGAAGATTTTGAAACTGTGAGAGGATCACTCACCAGGACTCGTGCACTGGCTGTGCGTGTCCTGTGGAGGACCCCGTTGGTCACCAAAGCAACCTGTGCCCGCATGGTGGCAGGACACCAGGACACTCTGTGAGGGGAGTGCTGCCAGCGCCTGCCTGGGATCCCCAGCGGAGCGGGCAAAGCCAGTGAGCCAGGTCGCTGAAGCGGGCAATGCCAGTGAGACAGGTCGCTGAAGCGGGCACGGAGCGGCGCGGCCGGATGGGAGTTCGCGGGAAGCTGAGCTTTTCCAGTCTGAGGTTTGGGTGGCTGGGCTGTCTGGGGAGGACGCGGAGCCTAGCCCTGAAGACTCCCATGTACCCTCACCACGTTCTCCTGGGCTTCCATCCTTCCTACCCGGTTCCCCTCCCGAGCAAGGGCAAGAACATAAAGTGACTGGAACCTGCATTTCATTTCTAGGAGCTGGCTACGCTTCTTGAAGACCTGCATTGCATATTTGACATATTTTCTGCTGAACACACACTTGTTTAATTTATTTTTCCTCTCACTTCTTATATGCTTCATATTCTAAAAGGTTTCCGTGCAGCTTAAACCAATGAAAATGATTTTTTAACTATATCAGTTAGAATTTTTATATATTTTATTAACATATACATGTTCTACATAGCAATAGACTTCAATGTGATCATTCTCTGTATCCATACGACATGTACTAATCAAATCCAGCCACCACTGCCACTCTCCCACCCCACACCCTTCCCGACTGCTCTAAATCACTATGCCAGTTAAAGTTCCCTGTTTCTTTGGCCAGTGGGCTGCAGGAGATCGCCTCAGAGGGGCACTCTGCCACCCAGCCACACTCACAGCCACCACGGTCACCTTTGTGAACAAGTGTGTCTTCAACATGTGATCCTTTGATAAAGGGTTATTTTTATATAGTAAATGTGCCAAATCTACATTATCACTAATACATTTTTATTCCAACATTAATAATTATTTGCTCACATAGCAAATAATTATTGAGCACCTAGAATGTGCCTGTTTTGAGATTATATCAATACACCGAAATTGATTTGAGTGTTAATGCAACTCCCAGTCTAGCAATTGGTGTGGAAAAAAGTTTTTAAAATAGCAATACTGTGAAAAGAAATTTCTAATGGTATAGCATTTTCAATCTCCAAAAGCATGAGTTGAAATATCTGTGGCATCACAGTTTCTCTTGCTTTTTGAACAGTTTCTTCCCAATTCACAATATCTAATGTACATTTGGGATCTTATTTACTCTTTCAGTTTCTTATACAGGGAGACAATGCAATGTTTACGCCTGGGAGTCTGATTTATTTCACTTACAAATATGGTCTTGAGTTGCATCCATTTCCCTATAATAGTCTCCAGTTCATCCTTCTTTATGGCTTTGTACTCTGAGTAACTACTGTGAAGATAACAAGACAATGTATTAATTATTGTTATTCTCCTATTAGCCTGTTTTGAAACTCTGTTTTATTCTTATTTTTATTCTTTTCTCTTTAAAATAAAAAAAGGAATATCTGTAGCAAACTAAGGTATATCGGAGCCACAGAATTACCAAAGGACCCAAATTCTCAAGGACAGAGTTTGTTTTGCTAGTGAAAGTGAGCATCTCCGTCTCTCTCCTTCCCCGGGACTCAGCACTCAAAGTTCTCAGCTTCATGGAAGAAGGTCACTTTGGTTGATGTTTTTCCAGATTGGTCACCCGGCACCAGAGCAGAACCAGGAAGCAGAGGAGCAGGGTGGATGGGAAGGTGCCCAGCCCTGGAGGCCAGGAACCGGTGAGAAGGCAGGAGCTGGGGCAGGAGATGCCCTGAGGTCACAGGTCAGGCCCTGCCTGTCCCTGTCCCGGACAGACCACCTCCTCACAGGACAGTCAGCAGCGCCCCTCCAGTCACCTTCTAAACCATGGAGGGCTGGGGGCAGCCCAGACCTCAACCCTAACGGAGAGGGGCATCTTCAGTGATCACCTTTGCAGGAGCTCCGCTTCATTTCACTTCTGCTAAAATGTGGGCTTTTGCCCCATTTTCTGAACAGGAACACCGAGAACACTAGACAACACACTGAACTACCAGACTTCCCATGTAGAAAGCTGTCTACAGCACACTTACAGCAAGATATTTCAAGGAAAAATCATACTTTAGAGGTTTTCTTTTTATTTCTGAGACAGGGACTTGCTAGGCACTTCAGGCTGGCTTTGAGCTCACTGTGTAGCCCAGGTTTCCCTGGATGTGCAGCAATCCTCCTGCCTTGGCCTCTGAGTGCTGGGATTACAGGTGTGCACCACCACCCCCAGTGCACGCTGTAGATTTTAAAGTAGAATATTTCAAAACTCACTTATTGTGATGCAGTACCTTCCTGTACACTTTCTTTAGGAGAAGCAGTGCTCCAGGCATCTACTTCCTCAGGCATGCTGGAGGTGTGTGCTCCACTCTGGAAAGAACTAGTGGCACCTGCTCTACCTGGGCTTGGCCTCTGTTCTACTCAAGATGTTCACAGTACCCAAGGTCCACCACCACTCTGTCACTGCCGTCCAGCCTCACCCATCCCTAAGGCCAGAAAGTTCACTTGATGACCTCTAGGTTTAGCGAACTGTCAGACACTGCTCTGAGACTTAGGACAGAAGCAGAAAGGGAAAGGGAAGGGGACCGGGGAAGAGCAAGAGGAGAGGGAAGAGAAGGAGAGGAGGAGGAGGAAGAAGAGGAGGAAAAGGAGAAGGAGGAGGAGAAGCAGAAGAGGAGGAGGAGGAGGAAGAAGAAGAAGGAGGAGGAGGAGGAGAAAGAGAAGGAGAAGGAGAAGAAGGAGAAGGAGAAGGAAAAGAAGAGAAAGAGGAGAAAGAGGAAGAGGAGAAGAATAAGAAGAAGGAAGTAAAGGCATGGATTTGACTGAGGACATGGAAAGGGAATGACACCACAGAATGTTTTGTACCTCATATGTCAGAAAGCCTTGAGCTGTTGCAGGTGTTCAGTGCATAATAGTTAAAGTTATGAACAAACAAATGCATTAAAAATTTACTCCAAAAAGCCCGAGAGAGTTAACAAGAAAGACTGTGAAAAACCCAGGTGAAGAGGAAGGAAAGCAAACTCGCATAACTTTTAAGGGTTGGTCAAGTAAGGAGAAAGTGGAAAACCCACTGCAGAGATGTTAAGGCTGCTATAGCTAAACTCACTCATGCAAAACTACTCACAGAACCTGTGCAGACATGAGTACACACGGGAGTGCAAAGCAGGCAGTGCTCAGCCCAATGACACACCCATGTGGATGACACCTCAGTGTGGATTACACACACCCCAGTGTGGATGAAACACACCTGCCCGTGACACAGCCCCACTGTAGGATGGCAGCCGGTAATGAAATGAAGTATTCCAGAACCTCCTGCTAAAACCAAACAAACAAACAATAGGAAACAAAACAGAAAAAGTAGTAAAGTAGTTGTTTATACACGTGAACATTAGACAGCCCGGGGATGTGAGAGCTGAGCGGAGAGAGACAGCCTATGCCTGGTGTAGGCTGCAGAGCAGAGCTCCAGGGTCTGCTACATTACAGAGGCAGATGAAGGGGCTGAGGCATGGCTGGAAGGTGCAGGGCAGAGCCCTGGGGAGAAAGAGTCTGAGATCTAAGAGGACCCCTCAGGCCCGTGGCCGACTTCCTGCAGTGCTCCTGCAGGGTGAAAATCCATGACACTCCCCATGATCCAGTCACCTTTTGAAACACAGGATCAAGAGGAGGAAGAGACGTTTATTCATTCATTCACTCATTCATTCATTCTTTTATTGTGGTACTGGGGATTGAGTGCAAGGCCTTTACACAAAGATATATCCCTAGTCCTTTTTAATTTTTATTTTGAGACAAGATCTTACTAAGTTACTAAGTTACCCAGGCTGGGCTTGATCTTGTGATCCTCTGGCCTTAGCCCTCCACAGTGCTAGGATTATAGCACATCTGGCTGAGACTTTTTTGTAGTAGCACGGATTAAGCCCATGTCCCTCACACCTGGCCACATCTCTAAACCCTCTTTTGTAATTCTTTATTTTGTGACAGGTTTGCACTGAGTTGCTAAATTGCCTGGGCTTGGCTTGAACCTGTGACTCTCCTGCCAGGATTACAGAACTGCACCACAAGGCATACATCTAATATGCAGTGCACTCAGCGTAGACCTTCAGAGAGTCACTTCTCAGTAGAGGATATGGCATACCCAGAGTAGAGGCTGCTCTTGAGCATATAAAAAGTTTAAAAACCACATACGTGCATTGGCATTCATTTCCTACGGATGAAAAAATTACTGCAAATGTATCTGGTTAAATCAAGCTGCAATCAAGACTGCACCCAAGCAGCAGTACCAGCTTGTGCTTCCCCTGGGGAACCTGCTCCCAAGCTCTCTCAGCTGCCATGCGACAAGATCTAATCAGGACAGAAGCACAGCATCAGCCCCACCACCATCCTGGGTAGGAGCACTCCAGGGTGAGGGATGACACCGGGCGTGGAGCCCAGAAGTCAGGGCCTGGGGGCTGCCCTAATGCTTGTCACCCACACTGTGCCAGAAAGAAGCCCAAACTCTTCAAATGGATAACAAAAAATCAAATAGGCCATACTGTGGGACGTTTAAGACCAATTGATGAGTCAAATCAGCAAGCATGAAAACTGGAAAACATAACCCATAACAGTCAATTGATAAAAAGAGATGCTTAAATGACAGAGGCCATGGGATTGTCCACCAGGGACCGTACATGTTTATTCTAAGACTTATAAATACGTTCAGGAATAAATAAGAGCAGATGAAGAAATTATGCAGAAGTTTGAAAGACTCCACTTAAACTCATAGCAAAAAACTACACATTTTGAAATAATATGTTGGATGGGAATCATAGTAGACTAAATACTGGAGATGTGAACACCTAAAGACACAACACACGAATAAGTTAAGGAGAAAAATGGGTCCTCAGAAAAGTGTGGAACCATATCTAACAGTCTAACATATGCATAGTCAGAGATTCATGAAGAAAGGAAAGTTATAGAGAGGTGAAATAATTGCTGAACATTTTAAAAATTGATGAAAATTATGCATCCAGATATCCTAGGTACTCATAAATATTGATCAAATAAAACATAAAGAAAGGCACAAATAAAACTGTAATGTGTTGCTTAAAAGACAAGTCATAGACTATGAAAAAATATCTGCAAGCAACTTACTGAAAAATGAGTTGTCTCCCAGAATGAAAAAAGAACCCTCAGAATAAATAATAGGGAAAGCAACAAATAAAAATTATAACAAATGTTTAACATATGTTTCACCAAAGAGCATAAATAGATTTCGTGTAATTATATAAAACATGATTAGTCATTAGAAAAATAAAAAAGAATACTACAGTGAGATAGCACTATACCCTCAGAAAAATGACTAAAATTAAAATATCAGTAATATTAATGTTGATAATGGTAGGTGAAAACCAGAAGTCAAGCTACATAATACAGTTACTACGGGGTCATTTTGGTGGGCCCTTGTAAATAAACATATCACTTGCCCTGTCAGTCAATAGGCCCATGCCTCAGGATTTATCCAGGAGAAATAAAGACTCCAAAGACCCTCACACACATTTGCACACAGTTTTAGCCACTACTGTATCTAGATGTGCCCCCAGAGCCTCATGTGCTTGTAAGTGAGACTTTTGGGTTTACTGGATCTTGATGTGTCGTACTAGATTAGCAAATGGGTTTACAGCCAGGCATGAGGTTAGGAGGTAAAGGCTGATAGGAACAGGTGGGTTACTGAGGTGGTGGCCTGGAAATGTGTGTCCTTCATATGCCTTTGATCCCTCTTTTCCCCCTGCCTTCCCTACCAGGAACCATTTTTCCTTTGCCATAACCCTCTGCCAGGCCACCATGCCTTGAAGCCAGCAGACTGTGGACTGAAACCTCTACAGATTTCAGGCTGAAATAAATCTCTCCTCCTTTAACTTGTGGGTGTCAGATATTCGGTCTCAGTGATGAGAAAGTGACTAAAACCTATTACCATGGAAGATCAGAAACAACACGAAGGTCTTTAAAAGGAGGAGAAACAGAGGTGGGACCTGGACGGCTCAGCACAGCACCCCCAGCCCTGCTCCTCCCAGAAGAGAGCCAGGGCCACAAGGGAATGGCTGGATGGAAGGAGAAGAGCCACAACCGAGCACTGGCCCACAAGAGCCGTGGAAACCTTCAGGGAGGGGACACACAGCAGCACAGAAGGACAGCCAAGGCCGACCTCTGCTGTACCCTCACTGCAGGAGAAGCCCAGGCCTCACGGGCTGGGACCCTCACCGGGGGTTGTCCACATGTGGTCCACATAATGCCTTTGCTGGCACCCAGCCAGAGAAAGGCGGCGCGGTGCAGCGCCCTCCAGAGCTGGATCCAGGCTGAGTCAGGACCTGCCCTCTGCACATGTGGCCCCAGCTGCCGGTGCTCTCGGCCATGGACCTGAGGCCCTCCCGTCCTCTGCTGAGGCCTGACCTCAGACTGCTTCTGCCAGAGACCAGCAGCAGAACTGCCCTGCGACTCAGCCACCCCACCACTGGGATACATGAGGTGTGACTGGAAAATGTGGTGCCCGTTTAAACTTTTTTTAAAGGCCACATTACATTAATCCCTCTCTACATACTTCCCTCTCTCTAAACACACTGATTCCTTCATTCTTGCCAGCTTCGGAGGCAATTCTCAAAGTTCTGAGTGTTCTTAGCTGTGCTGTCATGGCTGCCTCGGTGTTCTCAAGTGATCCAAAATGTTTACCTTTTGTGGCCATTTTGACCTTGGAAAAGAGCCAGAAGTCATGGGTGGCAGATTCAGTGAGTAAGGTGCACGGGGACTCACCGCAGTATTTTCATGAGCATGACTTTCTGATGACTAGCACTTGACAGAAGTGTTTACATTTTAATCTCATACTGTGTAAAGACACTCAGGAAAGAGCACTCGCAGAACTGCTCCAAAAGCAGCAAGATTGATGGGATCATAGTGTGAAAAGTGAGGGAAGGATTTTGAGGACACTAATGACAATGTGGCTTTTGCTGTAATAATTTTTAATACAGTTGATCACTGTATATTTTGATCACCCCTTGTACATCCCAAAGAAACAAAATCACTGTGTAAAAAGAACAATACCTGCACTCCCATTATCATGGCATCCTTCACAGCAGCCAGTATACGGAATTGACCAGGCGTCCCTTGGGGGACAAGTGAGTGAAGAAAAGGTGGTACAGTGACACAGTGCTATACTAGGGCATGTGGGGACACAGGCAGACCAGCTCAGCCCCAAAATCAGCTAGATAGGAAGAATTCGTTCTAATGTTCAACAGCACATTAGGGCAAATGTGTCCTGCAATAGTCTGTGCATCTATGGAACTGATGAATGTTGGAGACTGAAGTGCTCATTATCCAGAATTCTTATCACCTGTTGTCGGCACATATCGAGTGAGTAGACTGTACTTCATAAATACAGTACTGTGTCTCACAAATTATTGATTAAATGTTAGTTAAAATGTAAACAAATTGTACATTAACAACAGAACAGAATGCCTCTCAGCATTAAGAAGAATACACTCAAGCATGGCAAAGATCAAAATCTTTATGCTGAGTAAGAAAAGCCAAAGCCACATGCACTTACACACACACACACGCACACACAAACACATGTTTTTCAGTCTGTAAAATTCCAGAAGAAGCAAAACTCTAGTGCCTTAAGGCTGGTCAGTGGTTTTGGATGCTGGGAGCAGGGAGAAGACTGACTGCCGAGGGAATGTTACAATCAAAGAAATTCTTCTGGGTCATCACTGCAGTGGTGGTGACACAAATACACACATTTTTTAAAAACCATCAACTCCACACCCAAAAACTAGTAAAATGAACTGAAAGAAAATTGAACCCTGACTAAAGGAAACTAAAGGAATCAACAAATACATGAATACATAAAATGGCCTGAAGCTTTTAAAGTCAGCTAGAGTGACACTTGAAAGATGCATGTGAGCCACACACTTGCAAGCGGTCTGGAGGGACGCGAAGCATCTAGAGGGCGCGGGTCAGGAGGGCGGAGCACTAGGACGACCGGAGGGGCCACACTGAGGTGCTGACCCTCAAAGCAAGGGTCTGGAAGAGGGAGGGACTCCCGGAGGAGAAAGCCGGGGGGACCCCCGAGCCTGGAGGAGGTGCGGTGACAGGCAGCCCGGGAGGAGTGATGGGGGAGCAGCAAGGTGGTGGAGGCCGGGCCCCTGAGCCCCAGAGGGTGAAACCCCTTGCCCTCCAGGTATGATTCGACTGCACAGGACTCGGCTTTCTGTGCCTGGCTTGTTCCACTCAACACAATGAACCCCAACTCCTCCCCCATGGTTGCAAATGACAGGATTTCATTCTTTTTTGTGGCCAAATAGTACTCCCCAGGGTAGGTGCACCACCGTGTTTTTAAAATAGAGCTGTGTCACTTGAGCCTGGAATGAGAAGAGAGGGATGAGAGAAGTCGAGGAGCAGCAGGGGCTGAGTCACAGCCAGGAGCGAGCAGCCCTGGTGTGCTCCTGCCCAGGCGGGTGACCTGTAGATCGTGGTAATGTGCAGTGTCTGCTTTCAAGCTAGAAGGAAACACTTTGGCTGCTTTCACCATAAATAAATGATAAATATTTGAGGAGACAGATGTATTTACATGATATAAATATTACACGATGTATACATATATCCAAACATCACGTAGTACTCCATAAATATGTACAATTTTTGTTTTTCAAGGATCAGTTAAAAATAAATTTTAAAAATTGTTTAGAAAAGAATTAGGATTTTAATCTTAATGGAAATGGAGATTCGGTAGATGATTTTGAACGGAAAAGCCACATTTTGTTTCATGTTTTCTATGCAACATTTTTGCATCTCATTTACTTTTCTGACTTATTTTCCAACCACAAGAGGTTCTGTGAGTTTCATTCAAGGAATTTTACACAGACTTTTGCTAAACCCTTCTTACGTCTCCCAGTCTAGTCCTAAAGAATTTTTTATTAATTTAACAAATACACACTAAAAACCTGTTAAATACCAGGTGTTCTTTGATGTCCTAGCCATGAAAACATTGTTCATTCCCCTTTCTCTCTGTCACTAACCGACCGTGTCCTGAACTTTCTTTGCTCTTGTTTTCCTCCTTTCTAACGTCTTCGGTGGGACCTGAAAATGCTCTACACGTAATCATCATGAGTGGATATTCCTGTCCATAGGAGCAGCTGTGGTTGGAGCCCTGGTGCCTTGCAGCATGGCTGGGCACGGTGCTGAGCTGTGACCGGCCTGGGCATGCACAGACAACCTGGGCAGAGCGAAGCCAGCGGACAGGCCTGTCCTCCTTCCAAACCCAAGGTACCTCTCATCTGCCAAAGGGGAATAAAATGCACTTATTCTCCAAAAATAGTCTATAGGACAACATGGAACTTTTTAAAAATTTGAAAATGAAATTATGGAAGAATTTTTATAAGAAATGCTGCCATTTCAAGGTTAAAAAAATGCATAACAGACACATTTAGGGAGGTGGACAGATGACAGTTAGCAGTGGATCCACTCCCTGATGTTCTTACCTGGCCCCTCTTGCTTTCTCTCCCACTCTTCCTGTACTTGCTCTCCTCCCCTCCCTCACTTCCGCTCTCGTGCTCGGGCCGCTGACTGTCCAGAACAGCAACTTCAGTAACAGGGGGGGCCAGCGGCTTCCACCCAGGCAGGAAGAGGATGCTGAGGGCTGCTTGCTTCCTGAGGTTCATCGCTAATCGGAGTTCCACCACAGAGGCACGGCAGCGAGCTGGCCTGAAGTTGAAAGCAGATACTTCTTACGTCTGAAGAGGAGAATGAACCCAAAGGCCTCCCAAAGCAAAGTCTGACCATATGTGAACTAGCAATGTTGTAGAAATGTGCAGACACTACAAATTCTATACCCAGCTGTCAAATTAATCTGCCTAAAGTACACTTCATGTATCGACTCTCCAGGCTTCCACTAAGACTGGAAGCTCGGTTCCAGGGAGAGTTAGAAGAATCTGGGATGGAATTGGAAATTAACAGGAGGGAGTTCTGGAGAGACCTCTGCAGGCAAGAGAAAGGTTCATCAGGCTGAGAACAAGGGACAAACGCACAACTCAGGAGATGCGGGCTGTTAAAGAAATTCTCACTAAGCTACAAGGAGTAGTGTGCTATTATTAAACCCATATTCTCACTAGTCAAGAGGAGCAAACTACATGGGTGCAAGTGTGCTTTTAATTTTATCATTTGACATATGGTTCCAGCCTAATCTGCTTTTTAGAGAACCACGGCTTGCTATTTGCACATTTCCAAGCAGTGTAAATGGTGCTGCTGTCCCGACTTCCAAGGGGCTTACCTGTTCTCTAACAGGCTTTGTGTCTTAAACCCCAAGCAAAACAAGTGCAGGGCTCTGTTTGGTGTCTTCCTCCCCAGAGACATTGCAGCTCTTCAGTGATCTGATGTAGCCACCACGAAAGCATCTTCACTGTCTCCTCTCCCGCTAATTACTCTTCTACCACAACGCCTGTCTTCACCGTTCTGACTTTTTATTAGCTGTCCTCAGCTAAGCTAGAAATGAGCAAAGTTGGCAGGGCTGAAGCTCAGAGGTAGAGTGTATGCTTTGCATGAGGAGGTCCTGGCTTCAACCCTAGCTCCAGAACAAAAACAAACAGACCAATGTCCCTGATGATGATTTTGCAATATAAGTAGGGTATGAAGGTCTAAATCTCATAGAAAAAGCATATTCTTCATACATAGGACCTACTACGGCACATAAAAGTCAGGTTAGAAAAATGCAGATCCGGTGCTCACTGGCCTTCATCCTTTTATTTTTTTAAAAATCTTCCTTTTGGTTAGAAAAATGTGCTTTTATTTTTCCTCACTTTCTTACCTTCCTTTAACATTTCTTCTTCTCCTTTACCATGCTGTAATCTATTACCTTCCTACTTTCAACCGTTCATTCACATCCAGCCCCTTTCTTTCTGCCTTCAAATGTGATTTCGAGAACATTTTCCTCTTAGGTTCCATCCGTTATTGTAATTATCACGCAATCTTCTTTCTGCCTCTGTTTCAAAGTCCTTAGAGTTCGGTACCATTCATTTTCTCTCCACTTTTCCTGAGTCCTTGCTTTCACAAGAAGAATAACAGAAGAGGGGTTTTTGTTGTGGTTTTTTTTAACAGAAAATCAGTTTGGGGAAGCGTTTCTAGTCCCTCTTTGATGTGTAACTGGAGAGAGTGCACTATTGAAGCTGGGTATTTTTCTATATAAAAGTCCACGCAGAGCTACACTTTCCTATGAAGAGAATCAGAATCTATTAACTTGTAGAATTTTAAAAGCTAAAAAGGAACTTTGAAGGTCATCTAGTGCTATCACCCATTATTTTACAGATGGGGAAAATGGAAACCAGCGGTTATTGATCTTTTCCATCCATCAAGCTCTGTGTTTTGTCCTGCTGCCGCTGCTATTGTAGATCCCTCAAGTATATCCTCACTCACATCCCAAAAGCTGTATATTCAATTTAACACCAGAAGAATTCACTAAGCATCTCATGAGTGCCAGTCCCGGGGAGGAAGGCAACGCTGAGCCACCACCGACAGAGCCCCTTATTCCTTCCAAGTGCTGCACACTCCACCGCATTCAACAGTAGAAACTTAGCACAAACAAAAAGTAAACCTCAGGCTCCCCGATAAGTCAGCCTGTTAAGGATCACAAATCTCTTCAAGGCCAAGCTGAAATGTAAAACCAGGTCTGTTTCAATTTAAAGTTTCTTTTAGTTTGTTTGCTTACTTATTTGTATTACAAGTCAGAGTTGTTTATTCAGTAAGAACACAGCCAGATGTTATGGCTGAAATCTCAATGTCCCCCGAAGCCTTTTGGCCTCAGAAGTGGGGCTTCTGGGAATGACTGGACCAGGGGTGTGTGGTACTGGATCATGGGTCTGTGATAGCAGATCATGGGTGTGTGCACTGGATTAGTACACTGGTGGGTTTACAGCTGAGTGTGATGTAAGAGGTGAAGCCTGGTGGGAAGAGCTGGACCACTGTGGTTGTGAACTGGAAGGTTGTGTTTTTATCCATATGTTCCTCCTCCTCCTTTGATCTGCTGTGATGCTTCCCGTCTGCCACATTGTGGATTGTTTCTCCTCTGCGATGCCCCTCTGCCAGGCCACCTGCCTCGGAGGAAGCTGGCCATGGACTGAACCCTTTCTTCCTTTAAGCTAAATGAGCCTTCCTTCTTTTAACGTGTGTGTCATATATTTTGTCCCAACAATGAAAAAGCAAGTAAGAAAAGCAAGTCGTGTTTCCTGCATGACAGTGGGTTGTTCCGGAGCTCCGAGGGCCGGTGAACACTGGTTCTCCTCAGTTCTGAGCTTTCTTGCTCTGGCCCCTCAGCCTCCTTGTGTGGGAGTGGCACATGTTTAATGAATACAGTGTGGAGACTCTTGGGGAGAAAGAGGCAAAAATTTAAGTAATAATCTTTAAAGTCTCTGCTTTAAAATTAATAACTATCTTGATTGGTTTTAAAGATACAGTCTAGTATTTTATCCCACCAAAAAAAACAGGTCCCCCACTCTTTTGTAACTTTAGTTTTCACATTTTTTATTCCACTATCATTTTTTCCTTCCCTTAACCCACTGCCTCGCTCAGTAATGAATGATCCCTCTCTTCTGATCCAAAGATGTCTGCTGCTTTCCCTTCAAAGTAACAGCAATTTGCACCCGACTTAAGGACCCAAAGTCCTGCTCCTTTATCTTATTCCTTCCTGCAAATAAAGAGTAGAAACCAATTACTTGACACTTGAGATTTGCCTTAAAATAGGTATTCATCCTGGCAAAATAACATGACATCAAAAGCAAAATCCCCCACACTTTAATTTCTTGGTAGTTCAACATTACTGATTGAATTTTCTCATGTCAGTTATGCTTTTGATATTAGATTAAGACCATTGGGTTAAAAGATTTCTTCCTCTTTGCTTTCATTCTCAGACTATTAAGTTTGCAGTACTGTTACTGCCTAATCCTTCACCAAAAAGCAAAAATTTGTCCTCTGGACAAAGGCGCAGAACCTCTGTTGTATCTCACCGCACTCTTGTAGGTGTTACTCCCAGGAAAGGATTTTGTTCTGATCCATCATACACTGTTCCTAGCACAGAGTAAACAAGGAAGCTATATATTGAATTAAATTGTAATGAAATTTTGCCATAGTTCTGTAGTTCAGCTCTGATCCACAACTCTCAAAGGAAAAAGAGTCAAGAGTTTGAGAAAAGAGTGAATGGAAGAGAACTGGCAACTTGAAGTAGGTTGCTATTGGTGTAGTTTATTTTCTATAACTTTTGAGAACAAAAAAAAGAGGAAAGTAACTTAACTCCTCAGAGGTAAGGACGCTAATCCTTAGTCACCATACAACTGTCTTTTTAGGCCCTACTGTGTGTCAGGAATTTTGCCAAAAAGTGCTTTACTTTATACTGTTTTTCCACAGCACAACTTTGAGTAAGGATTTACTATACCCATTTTTAGAATAGGCAACTAAGACCTAGGGAGGTTCCTTAACTGTTCTAGACCATACATGTCACAAATGGTGGAGATGAACTCTGAACCCCAGTCAGCCTGTCTCCAAAGCCCATACTCTCTCCAAGTCACTGCACACCTTCCCACACACAGAGAGAACCCATAAATGTGAATTACTCACTCTACATTGATAAACAATACAGATCTCCATGCACACCAATTATCTAAAAGTGAATTACTGAACACCACTGTATAGTCAGAAGCACTGCTTCTGATGAATTTGTTAAAGGACTCAGTCTTGCTGGGTCTGTCTTTGCCACCACACATAAATAACACAGTCAGCGGTGAAGTCTGTAACAGCTTGACGATAAAGAGTCTGCATTTCCAGATGCCGGGGTTCCTGCAGGAGCTAAGCCCAGGCACATTTACACCGGGCAGAAGTGTTCTTACTGTCTGTCCTCCAGGTCAGACATGGCTATGTCAGTCACCCCTCTTATGCTCTGGAAATATAGGTGGGAGTAGAAGCCTCATTTAGCTGGTATACATCTCCTCAGGGAGGGCATGCAGAGTATAGCACCTAGAAGACCCCAGGGGTGGACCTGTGGTGGGATGGTGGGCTCTGAATCCTCCCTTCACTGTTCTCCTCACAAGAGAATGCAGACACCTTAACTTCCGTTGTTTGGCTTAGTGAGGAATCCCTCTGCAGCTCCTGTGTGGGTGCGAAGATAGTCTCAGGGTGTGTCCTGGTTGCCCTCTGATGCAGCCCGCCAAAGACCTGGGCAAGCTCCAGGTCCCAGAGAAGTTGCCGTAGAAGTACACAATGTCACACTTTGGAGTCACCTAGACAGAACCTTCTTCAACCATTTTCTACTTCCTCTGGGGAAACTGAGGCTTAAGAGGTTAATCTGAGCTGAGGATTTAGCTTAGTAGTAGAGCGCAGAAAGCACATGAGGCTCTAGATTGAATCCTCAGCAGTGCCAAAAAAGCAAAAAAGGTTCATGGACTTTTGCACCAGTGCTGATCCTTGTACAATATGGTCAGTCAGAAGGTTTCTTTCTACTATATCTTCTTACTTGAGAAAGCAGAAGGTGGACCCCAAACTCTAGAAACCAAAATGGCAGGGGTTTTCCAGGACAGATTAAGTTAATTGTGGCTGATCTGTTTTATGCTGATTTCACAGCAAACGAAAAGGATTTCCTTTAATGCTCCGAAGAAGTTCAACAGCTCACTTCAGATTTTTTACCCTTTCAAGTGATTTCCATTTATACATATGCAGTCCCTGTTGTCTTCTTCACCTTCTACTGGTTTCATAACCTGGAGAGTTTTCTGACCCAGGACTCACTCGACTACCCCATCACCACTGGGGTACAGAGACACAGCTTCCAGGAGGGTAGTAACTGGTGCACAGCAGAAATCGGTCTCCACAACCAAAAACAAACCCTATTTGCTGATTTTTTAAATGACATAGTAACCTCATGTGAAGAATATAATCTTGACAAAATCTAAGGAATACATAAATTTGTATCTACCAGCATATGATTTTTGCAAAGATGCCAAAGCACTGAAATGTACTGAAGGAACCGTATGTTTGTCTATCACATATTCTCCAGCTTCATTTTCCATTCGTTGCTTAAATAAAAATGTTGCATAATTATAAATTATGTCACTTTAAATTGATACATTCATCTGTCTCAACAGCAATTTGAAGATATATTCACTTCCACAAATATGCCCACACTGCATACCCCATTCCAACTGTTACAGATTCCTCCAAAATCCATTCCATTTCTCCATTTTTATCTCCACATTTATGCTCACGTGCATGCTGTGTCTAAATGGAAAAACCAGTCTTCTCCAACAGCCAAACTATATCCAAATGTTCAGAGTGTAAAAATTTTTTTCTCTTCTGTGATCTTTCTCAAACTCTTAAACCACAGAAATCTCTTCTAATGATATAAGCAGCACTTGTCATCTCTCTGACTTAACTGACACTTCAGTAATTTTATCTGAGTTTAAGGGATGCAGGGAACACGGCCCTTGGGAGATATTTTGGCTCTGATCTCACTGACAGTGGCTTTTGGTGGACAATGACAGGAGATATCAACCCAGACATAGAGCCCAAGAAAAAATGTGAGTGAACAACCTAGTGAATACTGACTGTGTCCATCCAGAGAAACAGAATGTGTCCCAGAGCCTGGAATGTGACTGTCATCCTAGACTCTGCCACATGATCCTCATCTGATTACCCCACAGAACTGTTTACTTACTGACTCTTAAGCCCAGCGCTCACCTTACTAGTAACTACATTACTCATTTTTTTCATTTGAGATATATTTATTGAGTCACACTGTGTACGAAGCACTATTCAGTATTCTGGGGATATTCAATGGAGAATTTAAAAAGAACAATCTCTGTCATTTGGAATACTGTGTATTCATGGGCAGAAACAGATAAAACATAGCACCAATAAATGAGTCACAGAATACATTATAATCAATAATTTTCAAAGAAAAATAAATCAGAGAATAAGTAGGGGTTAAATTATTTGATTTTATCAGGAATCATTAGATTAAAAGCATACTGAGGAAAAAAATATTTGAGCACATACTTGAAGAGTGAGAGAAGCCACACAAGATAAACAGTGAGAAAAACAGCTCATCCTAGACAACAGGCATGGAAGGCAGCAAGCCTGAACAGTGGAGGAACCAGGTGTGCTCTGGGAAATGGGAGCAACACTGGAGGGGATGAGACGAAGCAGAAGGAGATGAAGTCCTTGAGCACACGGTGCAGGGCTCCTGGGAGCTCTGGGCCTCCCAGGAATGGAAGGGCATGCTGGGGTATGACGGGACTTGTGTCGTTCTCTAAGGAGAATGGGCTGTAGATAGGGTCCACACTTTGTGCTAGCAGATGACATAATTCACCCCCCTTCTTCTGAGAACTGGAGGAGGAGAACAAGAAAAAAATCTTTTAAAGACATTGGAGAGTCAAAAGAACAATGGAAAATTATAGAGGCATATCTGGAAGTAGAAGAAAGTTCAAAAGTGAGATTAATATCTGGGGCCACTTTTTCCACAGAAGCTGCGACCTTTGGTAGGGAGAAGTTTCGGAGAGGTGGAGATTTCGGCAGCCACAGAGCGTGGGGGACATGAAGTGAAGTCCAGAGCCAGTGAGGACTGAAGGCTGCCATCCCCCAAGCCAGGGCTGGGAAGAGGGCGAGTCTGACTGGGGCCAGGATTTCCTAAGTAAAGCATTCTTACTAAGCACAGACCACAGAGCAGTCACACGGGACCACAGAAGAATGCACATGTGCCAAGCAGATGAAAGAAAAAAAAAGCAATAAAAATAAGTAATTCCAAAAAAGTCAATAAAGGAGACATAAAAAATAAGACAAATAGCAAGTAGCAAGATGGTAGGTCTGAACCAGAAAATACTAGTAACTAGTACCACAGTATTTATTTGCTACACAAATATAAATTCTCTAATTTACAAACAAAAATTGCCAGACTTCACTTTTTAAAACGCAACCCTACACTGCTTGAGGGAGAGACGTTCAAGATATAAGGCTACAAAAAGATTGAAGATAAAAGGAGAGAAATACATACCCCATTTGCTGGTTATTTACACCTGGGACCTACAACCGTTGCTCCAGGATCCTGGGGCTGCGACACCACACGCTGCCCTCCCAGAGCTCCAGCTGGAATCCTGCTGATGCGCTGGCAGGGTGATTAAGGGAGGACTGGAGTTGACAGAGGAAGGAAGCAAGGCTTGCGGCCTGCCTTCTGCAATCCTGAGGAGCAGTCAGCAGCCCAGCGGGACAGTCAGAGCCACTGGCTGCCATCGCCTCCCTGGGACCAGCATCGTCCCCACCCCTGGAGGCCCAAGGAGCTGAGGCAAGCAGAGCAGAGCGGTTGCCGTGGCTTGGACAGCGTCTAGTCTGCGCCTCTCCTGCTGCACACCTCTACTTTCTAAGGTCACAGCACCAACTCCACAGGGCTCTTCCTTGCACATTAACTCTTCTTTTTGTTCTCCTGCCTTTGATATTTACTGTGTGATCTCAGAATTCCTTCTCTGCACTTGCTCATCTTCCAATCTGTTGTCTCAGCCAATCTCTCATTGCTACAACAACACCCCCATCACCCACAACTGAAGAGGAGACATTCATCTGGCTCAAGGTTTCCATCCCTAGCCGGCCGGTTCCCAGATGGAAGAACGCGGTAGAAGGCCCTGGGCAGAGGACAGCTGCTCATCGCACGGAGGAGCTGGGGACAAGGACACCCCCTTGCAGGGCACACCAGGTCCACTCCTTAACATGCTCAGCTCTGAACTTATCAGGAAATGCATCCCCCGGGGAGTAGAGTGCCCCTGTGATCCACCACCTCCAAAAGCCCACCTCTGAACACAGGAGGCTCAGGGGGAACACTCAGAGTGGTATATTCAGAGTTGTCATTTCTGGGTTCCAGAAGGTTCAAGGAATCCCAAAAACAGTGAATACAAAGCAAAACATTTCGGTCGGAAAGGGCAGCAACTCACAAGGCAATCAATCAACCCACGAAGTTCTAGCATGCATATGGAGTACTAAACAAACTCGAAACTGTTGCATCAAAGTGCATCAAGTACCAAATCCCACAAGTTTCAAAGAAGCCAAACACCAAGGCACGACTGTATATCTAAGCTGCACCATCTGTGTAACCAATGCTTCTTATTCAGTCACTTGCTTCCAAATATCTAATGTGATTTTTCACCTTTCTGAATGGAACAACTTTTATGCTATGTAAATATTAGCAAAAGGAAAGTTGATATACCTGTATTAATAAGAGAATATGTATACTTAAGTGAAAAAGCTCTACTATAAGTAAAAAGAGATGTTCCATAATGGCAATACACTTGGGAAACACTACAGCTCTAAATAAAAATGCACCTAATAGAACATCTTCAAAACGTATAAGGCTAAACAGAACTAAAGACAGAGTTAGGCAGATCTACAATGATAGCAGTAGTCTTTGATAGAATTATCAGAAAGTGATGTAATAATCAGACAAGAGAGACGTGAAGAGTCAGATGAGCTAAACGCACCAGCTCGTGGCAGTGGTGGCCGAGGGAGCGGTGGTGCAGGGAGGTGCAGTCTTTGTCCATATCTGGCAAGAGGATCTGCAGGAAGGATTGGAGTGACAGCCAACACCGGTCCGGGGAAGCACTTCCTAATGCCGGATGTTGACTGTGAGAGAAAGGAGGTGTCAACGGTGACACCTGGGAAGTGGCAGGGGGGCACATTAATGGAGAAATGGAAGAGTATGACACAGGTTTGGGGACTGCGCTGGGAGTTCAGTTCGAATGACTAGGTTTGAAGTGTTTTGCTGTCTATGCCTCAGCCTTCTGCCCCTAGTCCTCAGGTCGTGCCAACTCTGGACCTCAGGGCTTGGGAGCTCCTCCCAGCTTTCCTGGTCCTGCCATTTCTGATCTCACTTCCCACATCTCCTCTCCTGCTTTTGCATTTCTGCTCTTCTGAACCAACTGCAGCTCCCCAGGCTTTTTCACACCTGAGAGTTTTCTACACAGTGCTTTTTACTTGAGATATCTTCCCTCTTTGCCTGAATATCTGGATTCATCTTTTGGCCTACTAATCTTATTCTCTAGGAGGCCCGGAAGACCCTATCTGGCATCTGTGTTGTCCTTGGTCCACTACCTTCATCCTTGTGTTTGTCCTGTTGCGTCTCTGGCCACATAGTATCGTAACTGTCCCTTTAACTCTGTTTCTCCACACCAAAAGCCCCTCTAGGGCAGGTAGAAAAGCCCATAAGCACCTCGTACAATGGTATCCAATACATTGCTCAAAGCTGATAAAAACTTGTTAAATAAATAAATTCTTCATGTAAGGCACCAAAAATATAACTGTGAGGGCATACGGCTCCCTGATGATTAGAAAGCATACCTCTGAATATTTCTTTTCATGGATGCTAGAAATTAGATTTTTAAGGTACAAAGCTATCACAGAATAATGGAAAACAGCAATAATGAAAACTATCCTCAAGGTTCGTTTTGATCCCACCAAAAGCCTAGGTTAGCTTTCGAACTGGATATGCAGTTCTGTTCCTTGCCGGGAGGCAAGAGCAAAATATTCTTCATTTCCTTCTGGTTTTACTGAGAAGAATTTATTTTTCCTCAGAAGAATATGAAAATAAGTTAGCTCATTATGAAGAATGTTGTCAGAAGCTTCTCTCCTGTGGAGAAATAAAGGCTATCATTGTCAAGTGGAGTTTGAAAAATAAAGCTTCCGCTCCTGACACTGTTAGTTTTTAATGTCCCTGGACAACTGCACTTCAAAGATGCGTGCTGAGCCGACATTTTACATCACTATGATTTTGTCTTCCTGGCACTGTCTCAAAATCTTCCCATCCAGCCCTTAAACCTTAACCCACTTCATCTTACCAAAGGTGATACCCAACAGCGAGAGCCAAGCTAGCCAGCCAGTTCTTCTCAGCTTCAGAAAGGCGGTTCACTACCTACTTCCTCAGATGTGAAAAAAGATGAATCCAAACCCAAGCAAACTTGTGTAGACACGGAAAGGGCGACCATATCCAAGAGTCTGAAACTCAGAAGAAACCCTAAAAATAAACTCATTTTCTCCCCAAACAAAATCACTTTCGAATCTGGTATGCTCAGGTGTTCATCTCCCTCATTACTAATGATGCACATGGAAGGTAAAAAGGGACAAATTTTATCCAGATATCAGACCTAAACTTCTTCCTTGAAAAAATATATAGTTGTATTTCATAGTTATGTATATTTCTTAATGCATATAATTTTAAGAACAAATAAATGGATAATATCATTCTAATCATTATGTGCTTTTTGTTACCTTAACCACTCCAGGTAAGAATCACACATGCAGCAATTACTGATGTGGTAGCAAACCTCTCCAAAATCCAACATTCCTTTGATGCTTAGTTTTGTTAGAAAACTCCATGGGAGGGAAAGAGAAAGGCAAGGGGAGTTCTGATTGAAGAAGTCCGTCTCACAGAACCCATAACAAGAGCAAAAACAGGTGCGCTGCTAAGCGAAGTATTTTTTCTACTGCCCTACTCCTGCCCTTTTCAAACATCTCATTTATGAGTCCAAAGCAGCTGCCACTGCACTATTTTGCAAGCCAGAGCTCAGCTATTTATTCTCTCCCTGCTCTTTAGAGATCTATACATTGTTGATTTTTTCTCCATAGCACAAGAACCATAATACTGATGTATAGCACTTGTTAGTTAGAACATAAAGACTTTAATTTTCTGTATGGATTATTTCAGGAATATATGCTATTTCCTATTCAAAGAATAGATATTCAGTAAAAAACATTAAACCACTGAGAGAACAGGAGGATCCCCACATCAACCATAAAGACTGTGTGTACACCAGACAAGGATGCCGGTGTACACAGTGATCAATGTCTGCCCTAATGGACCTTTATAGAGCCTGAAGGAGGAGTCATGGGCAGTGACGACAGAAAGAGACCGGGGCTAGCATCCCTGGGGGTGGACCAGGAATTCCCTGTGTTCCTATAAGCATAGATCACGTTTCCTTCTAATCTGTTTTCCAATTTTATCCTTCAATATGTTTTTAACCAATTATCTACAATAAATTGGCCACTCAATTTTCTGCACTGAGGTAACTGTGCATGTTATAAAATAAAAAGTGGAAATAAAATTTTAAATGTTATCTGGCTGGTTTTGGACATGCTATTTTTTAATCCACATTCATATTCTATTAGGAAAACTTGTAGGAGGACAACAAAAGCATTCTAAGCCCTAAAATTCTTGTTAAATTTAGTTTTTCAGTCAAAAAGACAATGTTTATTAGAGTTAGCAATTTTATGCAGAAATAATCAAAAAGAAAATTATAAAGAAAGATAAACTTGAGGCTTTTAATAATAAATGACTACAACTAGAGACCATACTCATAAGTGAAATAAACTGGACTCATATGTGTAAACATCATCTTGTCTCCCTAGTATAAGAAACTTGAAGAGTAAATAAGATCCAAAAAGTATAATAGACATTGTGAGAGGGAAAGAAACTGCTCAAAGGGAAAGAATAACTGGGATGGGGGAAAGGAGAAAAGAAGGAAGGAATATATATATATATATATATATATATATATATATATATATTTATATATGTATATAAACACACATGGAATATATATATATATGTTAGCTAAGATAATTATACTACTAATTTCTATAGTTCATTGAAAGGAACAGTTAGTATTTATATTGTTTGATCAATCTTACATGCCTATATCTGGTAATCTGAGCAACTACATTGAAGATAACAATACACAATATAATAATAGTTGATTTGTTGATTTCCTATCATTTTGTTTTGAAATCCTGTATCATTTTCATTGTTTTTTATCATTGTCTTTAAAATAATTTTTTTAAAAAAATGTAAAAAGACCTTGGTTGTTGAGCACAAAATTGCCTGTGTTCTGAATCAACACTTCAGTGAAGGTGTACTAAAGCCTGCTAACGCAATACATGATCATATCTGTCATTTTCTTATACCAAATACAGTGAAGATCTACAGGTCAGTCACAGCACTGTTTACCTTCTATCTTCTGGAGAGGTGAAATCTCTTAACTGAATCCTGCACTTAATCATCCTCAAATCCCAAGCTATATCTCCTGATCCCTGTTTCGATTTAAAGTAAAATTCATTTTCTGGTGTTCTGTGTGAGTTTGACTCAGGCTTGACTTAAAGATTTATGAATAGCATTTGCTGTTTGCTTGCTGACCACTTCAGTGGTTCTGACCCCGGGGTGATTTCCACAAGGCTGCGGAGTGAGGGGTCTGGGAAGGGGTGCACTGCGAGTGACTGCATGCTGTGAAACAGAGCCTTCACCCTGGAGCCAAACAAATATCTTGAGGATGACCGAGTAGCGTGTTTGAGAAAAGAGTACGAGGATGTCTGAAACACAGGCCATGTTCCAGTGCCCTGCCCGCACGCTACTCCTGGAGAAAGGCCCAGAACCTCACGGATGAAATGCAATGGTCCTGATGTAAGTCATGAGTCCTCTCGTTTTGTTTTGTTGTGTTGTGTTGTGTTATGTTATGTCTTCTTTTGGGGGCAGGGTGGAAAACAGCCAACCTGATTTCTTACTAAAAATAATTTTCTCAGTTTCACAGTGGAATATTTAGAGCTTAAGAAGAATGAGGAACCAGTAGGTTGGAAGGCTTCCAACTATTGTTCACCTATTCCTACTCCTTCTCTACCCCTTTTCCTACGTCTTCTTTGAGATTGGCCTCAAGCCCTCCTCACTCAGCTCAAGTGATCTCCTGCCCCTCGGCCCCCAGCAGCTGGGCCTGCAGGTGGCTCCACACCCCCTGGATTGCGCCTTACTTCTTCAAAGCCTCTCCTCACTGCACTTCCAGGACCGACAACTGCCTGTTACCCATCATACACTTTAGCGACCCCTCTCAGACTCCCACCACTCACCTGAAGTGAATGTTTCCCAAGTGTTGCTCACTTGCGTGTGAATCCCGTATGTGCCAAGCAGAATGCCTGGGAAGCACGTGTGTATTTCCCCATGCTACCTCAGTGGGATTTCTACACGCAGGAATGAACTCTGCTTAAAAGTCCTGTTCCATGTTTCCTCTCTCTCTACTAATCTCTCGGACAGTCATGCTTATGATGCTTTCTTCCAACCACCACTTACATAGCTATGAACTGCAATCTTTGTCTCCAGCACAAAACATTCCTTCGATCTCCCAGACCACTCTGTAACAGCTACTGTAGAACTCCACTTACAGGGGCAAAGGGAACTGTGGTTCCTCACTACACACACAATAAAGGCTTTGTTCATAATTTACAATTCCAATCTCAGATGATGCTGATGATATCTACCTATTTCCCACAATCACAAAACTAGGAGTGATTCTAGACTATTCTCCAGGACACTAAACAAACCCAAGTCTGCTGAATTCTACCTGTAACTATCTATATTTGGCTCTGCGTCTCAGTCAGGACTTCATGCATTTTCACTTGGATGGCCAATAGTGGTCAGCCAGCCTCAGCAAGAGATATCTTTAATACAGTGGGAAAAAAGAAAAATGTCACTTCCCCTTTGCATAACATGGGGTAAGCGATTTAATTTTCCTCTTCCAAGAGTAAAACTGTTAATCAGTAAAGCATTTAGTGCAAATCCTAAAAAGAATAAATATTAAAAAATTTGCAACTTTGACTTCTTCAGAGAAGACAAGCACTTATATTGTTTTCCAAACGATTCTGCTAAACTGCAAACCCTGCAACGCTCAGGTCACAGATGGCCATGTCATCCACCTGCTGACAAATACCCAGCGACCGTTCAGACAAAACTGAAAGTCATTAGCATGGCATTCAAAGCCCTTCGTGTTCTGTTCCCCTGCCACTTTCCCTCAGGCACCCTGACCTGGCTTTGCACCAATTACAAATCGAATGCTATCATGAATTTAAGAACAAGTTAGATCAAGCAAAGTGAATTTACTTGTGGATCGTAAAAGTTATCTCTGTCATCTACTGCCCCCTGCCAGCCACAAAATGGAAGAGTCGGTGCCAGCGCAAGGCCAAAGGGACACATTCGACACCAAACAACGATCTGCCTTGTGTAAAAGTGTATTTAAACACCCAGGGACACTTTTACATATAATTGTCAGGCTCTTTTAAAGTAACATGAGCTGAATGACAGTGTGAATTTACAACTCAACTTCCTAAACCACTATCACTCCTTTTCTGACCAGACGCCCTCACCAGCACCTCAGCGTTCTCTGAGTTCTAGAAATAAACCCATTTTTCCTTCCAATGAGCCCCTAGTTCCTATTCACTTACAGGCTAGCCCAAGGCTTGAAGAGAACTTTTTGAAGGGTTCTCTTTTGGAGGGGTGTTTCCAGAAGAGCTCCTGGAACTCCTTTGTAGCTAAAAAGAGGGCTGCTCAGCCAGGGTGACCAGATGCCCAGCAAGTCTGCCGCCTTCCTGCCACGTCTGGAAGGCTGAGGGCCCATGCACCAAGTGCTATGACCCTTGGGCGCCATCTTGCTATGACCCTTGGGCACCATCTTGCTTGTAACCTCTGCCCTATGTTAAGCAGAACCCACTTATTTCCTGTTAAATATTAATTGGGCTTCTAAAAATGAACTTGCTTGCTCATTTGAAATAAAAGGGAGATCCAGTAAGAATGAATACCTATATAATTTTGATGATTAAGTTTAAAAGAATTTTAGACTTCCCCTATAAGGTAGGCTAAGGACAGAAAAGTATGTTTTCTTATTCTGGTGTTGTGATCATAAATGTACATGATCTATTTGTCTGCAAATAAAAATTTTATTCAATAATTCATCATTGCCAGACAAATAGAAGCTTAGACACTTTCTTTCTATAACATCAGTCTACCAAATGCTTACTTTCGCTGAACATTATTATACTTCATGCAACAGTATATTTCTGAACGATTAATCTGTGCAATTTGCATTTCTTAGACTCCTATCTCCACCCCACTCTCCTATTAAAGCTGCCATTTTATGCTTATTTTATCAAGGGAAGGGGATGAGGACAGCAGAAGTCTGAGAAAGGGGAAATGTTAATATTATTCTTAGTTTTCTATTTGAGATAAGCTCCTTAGAGCAGTGGTGGCAAAACTATGGCACATGTTACTGTGGTTTTCTTTTAGACAAAAGAGGGTAACGTAGGGTTGTGTTTTCTAAACTAAAATCTCAGAATTCAGGTTTGATGGAAGTGTTGTCACTGTGACACATAAGTGGTTTTGAGTTGTAGTGTGGCACTTGGTCTCTAAAAGGTTCGCCATCACTAACAGAGAGGAATAAAAATGTAAAAGCAAAAGAGTCGAAGGGGAGCCTATATTTTTAAAAAATGTATAGATTTTACACATAGGAAATAAAAAAGGAGGGAAAGAGATGCAGAGGAAATTAATGACAACCTAGATGAATATGGGCCCAAGTTGCAGAGCTGAGACAGCCACACCAGAAGCCAGCAGGTGAGGCTCGAACGGAAGGAAAGCACGGTCCTCCTCGGGAAGATTCTTTCCAACATGGCACCATTAAATAATGAACCCGGTAGGCTGGATCTGTGTCAACAGCAAGGCAAGAGAAAGGTGGGCTCATTCTTCTGTTGCAGTGAGGCCCAGAAGATACAGTGTTGTCACCAGGACCTATGGGGACCAGGCATACAGACCCAAGACACAACTCAGCATGAGCCTCAGGAATCAAAGGTCAAGTTCAAATGCAAGAAATGACCTCTAGGACCTGGGGATTTAGCTCAGCGGCAAAAGCGCCTGCCTGGCAAGCGCAAGGTTGTGAGTTCGGTTCCCGGTACCGGGGAAAAACCAAAAAAAAGAAAAAAAGAAATGACCTCTGCCTGGACTGACTGCCACGCAGGTGGGCAGCACCTGCCTTTCATGTTCCCAAGTCTCAAACTATTCTGTTAAGCCATTCTCACCTTTATCTGTATATCTATCCTGGGTAGAAAACTCTGGAATTTACAAGCCTTAAATTTTTCCACTGCAGTGAAGTAGGTGTTTGAAATAAAAACGAGGCTGAATTAGAAAACCAAAAGCAGTGCTTTAAATGTAGACATATAAATAATCTGCGACCCTTGTCGTTCATTATAAATAGTCCACTATTTTAATATGCTTAACATGCTCATTTGTTGTTAGCACTCCTTCTCATCAGCGTGCCACACACCTTATCTGTTATCATGGCCCAAACATTTACTGATCATATACTGTGTACATAGGACATTAAGGCTATATTCAATCAGATTACATGAATAGTACATTTTAGGCAGTGAAATGTATCTTAATGTTTAGGAGATTTAAGGAAAGAACACAGTAACAAATGAACAGATTCATGAAGAAGTCGGTGAGACCATTATAGTACATTTCTCACTAGATATAGGAAAAACATGGCCAGTTTGAAACACTTCCAATGACGAATACTTGAAATAAACCCATAAGCAACATTGCTACTGCTAAGATAGGACACACAGAGTTTAACCGATTGATGCAATTTTCACATCCATATCTACTTTGAATCTTTTTAAATGTTGGAAGTATTTCAAAGTTTAAACCAGTTATTAAACTACCAAAAAAATACTCCACTAAAGTTCCACTTAAAAGCTGATAATTAGAATGATACTCCACCCCAAATCACACTGCTGCTCTCCATCTTAACATCCTTAGACACTTCAAGATGTTCAACGTGTTAAGAATGAACAAAGAGCTCCGGCAGGCTGCCACAGTCTGCAAGTCAGACTCACAAAGACCGCTTCTCTTTTCAGCTTTGGCCTCTTTCCTCCCGTAAGAAGGAAAAGATCTATCTGACACATTTCTCAAGGGTTCTTTTATTCTGTCACTTCTCAAGCAGAGAGTAAAAAACACCTTTCTTCTTCTCTTACTAATATATTTTGTGATTTTTTTTTTGTCAGCCTAGGAACTCTGAAAATCTGCCCAAAGTCATTTTAGTGTACTCATACAGTATACTGCATTGTTCTAAAAATGGAAGAATGTTTGTGCTTCACTATGAAAACATATGCTTTATATGTAGATATATACATATATATTTGATATAAAAGTCTAGGCACAGGTATGGTAACTGTAAAATGACAACAATTCAAGGGAGCCTAAGAGATAAAAATATACAAGAAAGACTATAGCACAATTTAGGATTTGATGGACATTTGCACAACGTCAAATAGCCCAAAACTCCAAATTTTAAAATGAAAGTTTCATATTCACAGCTGAGCCAAACCATAGAAATAATTAAGGCTTACAGCTAGGAACAATTTAGTTAATACCACAGCAAACTGGTTTAAGAACTACACTCATACAACAAAAAAAGGGATGCACTGGTGAGATAGTATCAGGACTATATTAACAGTCTCCAACATATGGAACTGTTTCTGGTATGAAGCCAGCAATAAGGAGTGGAGAAGGGATTGAAAAAGTAGAAGAAATAAAAGTTCAACAGTGTACCATAAAAAAGAAAATATTTTTAAGCTCCTTGGTAAAGGTAATGAGTGGATTTTAAGTGAATATGGAAGACCAACATAGATCTTTAAAAATTACCTACACCACTAACATTTTCTTGGTTATTTATATAGTATAATATTGGTTATTCTTTTGCTTTGAGTCTATGTGCAAGGAATTCTGTAGAAGAATCCAGTTTACTTGTTACTTTAAAGTGTTAATTTTTTTCAGCTTGACAAGTAAACATAAAAGTCTTTTCTTACTGCTTTTTGAGTATTTTGATAGGAAAGAAAACATAAAAGCGATTACATGTTGCTTCAGGCGATCCGAGCCAGATCAGTTGTTCACCCAGGCCTGAAAAGCCCCAGAACTCAAGATGAGTAGAATACGTCTAGATGACAATCTTAAATACCAAGTGTGAAAAGAGACAGTCAATTGAGATAGGACAGTACACCATTGATATTGATCTATGCCTTAAATCATAACAATTGCAAACTAAACCTAGCGCTTCATTTCTAAGCACAGATGTTCTAACAGACCTTTTTTCCAAGTGGAAATTCTAAAACAGAGTGTCTCAAATGTATTACAATGTATATCTTAAGATCAGACCTACACTCAATTTATAGTTCACTCGCTAAGTACTGGCAGTTACATCGATCATCGAAGAGCACAACTACCCAGGTAGCTGAGCTGCAATACATAGTACAAGAGCTAAAATAGCTGCCACTCACCCCATTTCTCAAGCCAGATCCCCAAGAATGTTTTCAGATTTACAACTGTCCAAAGCCCCTACTTCCCTAATCCCAACATACACATACAAATTCGGCAAAGTCCTACTGTCTCCACCGCCTCCGTGTATCTCCAGGGCATCCCCAGTCCGTCCTTGTCTCTCTCTTTGCAGCAGTGGTGTTTATTTTTGTCCTCATACTACTGCAAATATCAGTCTTCATGCCTCAGGTTTCTGCATTTCCTGTTGTTGCCTAATCCTAGTCAGAGTGAAGGTTTTCTCACTCAGTTTTCTCCTTCAGTTTCCTTCTGCCTGCAATATCCACATCCCTAGTTTAGAATACAAAGCATCCATGATCTGGTCTCTGATGATCTATTTAGCTTTATTCATCTCAAGTTCTCTCAAATTCCATACTTTAAAAACCACTGCCAGTTTCTTGAACATCCCAGGGCCCTTCATATTTCTGGGTTGTATCCTTTGCCTATTGTACCCTTTGCCTGTATAACTCTTCCCTTTCTAGTCCACCCTCATCATAGCCACCTGTCTGGGAAATCAGACTGGCTGAGCAACCCAGAGCAGAAGTAATTACACGCTCATGGGAATGCTGACTGCATCACATAGGTACGGTCCAGCCTCAGTATCTATTACATGTTTTATCTCCTTGTAAGTTCTCTGAGAATGGGCACTTATTTCATTCACCTTTCACCCGCAGCACCTAGAGCAGTGCCTGCCTGACAACTCTTCATCCATGCCTATTGAAGGAGCCTGAAAAGATAACACAAAAACATACACTACCTTCCTGAGGTGAGAGCTATATCCAATTTCAAAATGTAAATATCTCTGAAAACTACAGACTAGCTTAGTAAAGAATAGCATAGGTAGCTGTGAATTCTTGCTTTTCATATTTTAAGTAGACATCGCTACTAAGTTAAGTCACATATAAAGACACCAAGTGAACAGGCACTTAACAAAGATTTTTTTTCTTTGGTCTTCGTGAGCCTGTACACACACAGACCAAAAAGAAGTATTTTTCCAGTGTAGCTGATGACCTCAATTCTACATTAATAGAACCATGATGTCTCTGTCTATTCTCAGTATTTTCAGTTTAACTACAGCTCCCTGAAGTCTTAAAATGTACTAAAAAGTACTGAGATCTAGGAAGAGAACTAGCACAAGGTTAAGAAACCTGTTTTTCACTGAGGGCTCTTCCTCATGTAAGATTTGATTCTTGCGTGCTTCAAACCATAAGGTACGAAAGAAGAAAATCTCACAAAACAATTTCAAGAGGTTAAAAAGCTTAACATTATCAAAATTCACAAAACAGAAATTGATTTAGTAAACAAATTAATACATGTGAAACATGAAAATGCCAATTATCCCTAATTGATCTATCAATTTTACGAATTTCCAAATAAAATTTTATATAAATATTTGTAGGCCTCAGCAGCTGACTCAAAAATTCATATCAGGTAAACAAGGTTGACAAACAGCTAAAACAATTTAATTAAGAAGATATTCTAGGGAATTTGGCACACAAGATTTCAAAACAAGTTATAAAGCCATGTATTCATGGCAATGTGGTGGTGCTACCAGAATCCACAAAGAGTAATAGAACAGAACACACAGCTGAGGAGCAGTCTCGTTCCTGCATGGACCCTTGCTATGTAACAAACGTCACCTCAAAATCAGGGGAAAACAGGCTGCTCAGTGAACGTCACTGGGTCGATGGTTACGTGACCATATGGAAACATTAGATACACAACCTCACTCACAAATGTTTAACATGAGGACTGTAGATAGAGCTCATTCCTTGCACTCAGGAGGCCCTGGCTTCAATCCACAGCACTGCAAAAGGAAATAACAACTACAATTATAATACATAGTAGTAAATTTTAGATATTTAAAGTATTAAAAGCAGAAATTTTAATAGTCCTGGATAAAAATATACCCTAGATAAAAATATACTTATGGGTTGTCGTCAAGGAAGATTTTATCAAATGAGACATCTGTTTTGTTTTAGATCTCGGGTGTACCCCAGAGGTTTCCTGTGTTTGGAAGGTGGATACATCATGGCGGCGTTGTGATCAGCCCTGGACTTGCCCATAGTAGACCCGAGCGGAGGAGGCGGGGCCCAGCTGGAGAGGGGGGGCGTCACTGGTGCATGACCCGGAAGAGCACATGGCCTCCTCACCTCCTCCTCCCCCACACTTCCGGGCCGCCATAAGGAGCTGCTGTCCCCTGCCCTGCTGTTTCTGCTGCAGAGCCGCCAGCTCAGGACTGGAGCTCTGGCAGCGGGGAATGGCAGTCAGCCTCTCTCCTTTCAGTTGCAGGTGTGAGGTGCTGTGTCTCAGTGAGGATGAGAGAGCTTAAGCAGTATCAAAGCACAAACTGTAAAGAAAAACTAAATTCTAGCTCCATTAACAAGGAGATGTTCACAACTGATGTCGGTAAGACGAATCCCTAGAAGGAGCCGAGCAAGGAAGCACGTACGTTCTCCTGGCGCATCTGCGCGGGGCGCTGAAGTGCAGAGACGAAGGTGACTCGTAGAGAGAGCCAGGACGCAGCATGCGCTGCGGTCTCCAGAGCCGGAACTTCGCAGGACCTGGCGCGGGCAGAGAGCAAGCGGGAAGCCCCTATCCCAGCCGGTGGGACGACCCCACGCGAGGGCTGTGCCGAGCCTGGGCCTGGCGGGAGCTGCCAGGAGCCTACTCTCCAGCCACCCAGAGAGCGACCTGGCCTTGGCACCTTCCCACTCTGCCGCTGCCCTGACAGCGGGCCACACCCTGGCCACCTCTGGCCCCAGCCTGTGCAAGCCAGGTGGCCCCACACACCCACCTGCAGGTCCAGGAAGCTGCCCAGCTGCCGGGAAGCCCCACCCACCAACTCGTGCCCCAGGAAAAGCCACTGAGACAGGACACACACTCCAGGACAGCCCACACTGGCAACTCAGCCCCCTAAGGTGCCTGAGGGCACCTGCATGGCCCCCAGGCTGGGAGCCTATCCCCACCCAGGCCGCCAGCATGGCCTGGTCGTCTTCAACTCTCAGACCCTGAGCACAGTTGAGGAAATTTGTCGCCTAGTTCAAGCAGCCCGCCAAGAAATGCAGTACAGAGAGTGAGAACAGGTCGCTGGTTTACAGGGAGTGCGCTCTGGGCAATGGAGGTTTAAACCGGACGAACCTTGGAAATGCAGGACTAGGAGTAGTGGACGTTTTAGAAGCATCGATAGAAAGTTGTGGAAAAGCGCAAGATGGCCGAGGCATGGATGCAGAGGTGGAGACACCTGGCTCATAAAAGTGAGTCTGGAGGCTGGAGCAGGAGACTGAGGCCCTGCCCTGCACCCAAGCAGCTCCTCAGCTATACTGCATCCAGAGCAACCCAGTAAACACCTAAACTAGTATAAACGAGCAAGACAAGGACGGGTTCCACCCAGTCTATCCAGTTTCAGTGACCACACCAGCTGGAACCTGATCACTCCGCACTAAACATTTTATTTACGTATTTCTTCATTCTTTACCCATGAACAGGTGAACTGTGATCTCTTCTGTGTGCCACCACTGTGTCGAGAGCCCTTCCCAGTCCTCCTCACAGCCCAGGAGGTTTATATTTGTTTGTAATCCCATGAAAAGTTATTGGAATTCTAGCGAATTAATTCTAATCTACCAATTCCAGTGCAACCCATGGCGAGAATAAAGACACTAATGCATATTTTTAGTTATGGGGAGCCAAGGGGTCCTAAGTCCAGACACAATGGTGGCCATCTGGAATAAAGGACTATACCCAGGACTAAACGCAGATTTTATTCATTTGTGAAGAAGGGAGTGGCTTGAGGATGAGTGACTGTGAGAGTGGCGGGAAGTACATGTGTACCATGAGCAGGAGGTTGGGGAAACACATTTACCATCTCCAGAGATTACCATCAGCACCTCAGCTAGACCAATATGCATTGCTTAAAGCCAGTTGACGGGATAAGGAAAAGTTCTAGCCAGCTCATTACATAGCAATACATGGAAATAGGGTCATGCTCAGCCAAAATGGAGGCAATTGCTCCTCTTTTAAGGAGAGTCATCCAGGTGGTCCTCCACACCACTGTGTTAGGCTCGTGCCGTCACTAACATCAGGGCAGTGATGGGGGATGATTGCTATTACTTCATAGGGGATGGCACAGAGCACAGATGAAGTCAGCTTCACAGTCCCCTGGGACAGGAGGGAAGGCAGCTTTCAAATCCAGAGTTCATAAAATCAAATCCCACAGCTTTCCATTATCATACTTTGATTTTATTCACTTTGGAAAATTATTATAATTGATTGTTAATAGAGCTTTTCTCTACAATAGCAGGTGTTTGAGGTTGGAAGCAAAACTTTCTTGGTCCTGTATTATAAACCATGTGTGTGCCCAGATACGTAGACATTCCCTAGGAACAGGTTCATCCACTCTACAAGAAAGCATTAAGCCACACTGCTAAAGCTTCCTCAAAGTCTTACTCCTAAAAATATTAACAACTAAACTGTAAAATTTGATAAATTAATGTGAGTGTTAAGAATAAAATAATTTCTAAGGTACAGCTATTAGATCACAATTTCATTGGAAATGAAATAGGCAGGCTTAGCTGAAGTTCCTATTCACATTATATGGTAAAATGAGATTGCAAATTATATTGGGTTAAAATTTTGGAACCAAACACTAATACTTATTATTTGTTTGTAGCCTATTTACAATGAAATTACATTGACCACATTATTCTAAACCTTTTAAAGATTATATTTTGTCTTTAGCCAGAATCATTTTAGTGATGATGCCTTTGCAAATATTCTTTTCAAACTCTAAAAGTATGTTATTAGTATAGCTCTGTGTTATAATTGTCAGTCCTTTGATAAAATAATTGAAGATCTAATTACTAAAGAGGAAATTTTCAACTGTTTTTATAAAACCCACAGCTATTTTCCAAGGCCTGGAGAAGTGACACTTTAAGTACCTATTGTGAGGTATTCAAATAGATAGTTATGCTTTTGCTTCCTTGGTGATCTGAATATGTTATTAAAAAGCAAAATTCAAGCTGTTTATAAGAAAAAATTTCCTTTCTCTCAGTTCACTGGTTCCCTCCCTGTCTAAAGGAATAAAGCTAATGGTACAAGTAAGGAGCTATTTAATAAATAATACTGAATAAATTATCAAGTAGGCTGCACAGAAAGAGATTATTACACTAGGGAACCTTGGTTCAACCCCAATTTACCACTACTGCCTCAGAGAAAAGTGTTCAATCTGTGTTCTTCATTTATTCACCAATCCATTAATTCATTCAAAAGTATTTATTCAGTGTCAAACCACTTAGCCTTGGAAATACAGAAAATAAAATTTCTCTTGCTTTCAGCTGGTTACTCATAAGGCACAGAAACACAAAACTTAATGTTGCAATTGCTGTTAACATGTGTGCATATGTTCTCTAAGTAAATGATTGTCCTCTGGGAGGAGGACATTTACAAAAGGCAAAGGGACTAATAACAGAACATGCTCTCAGAAAGAAAGAGAAACTCTTACTTGAAGTGCAAAGAAAACATCAAAGTAGAAGGGAGCATGTAAAGTGATGACATTGTCAGCAGCCCACCAGTGGTCAAAATGAAAAACATCAACTTGCCTCAGTTTATACAGGGCGTGGTATATTAGTCTCCCTGAGCTGCCATTAAAAAAGGCTGCAGTCTGGGTGACTTAAACAATAAAATTTATTTTCTTATAATTCTAGAGGCTGAAAGTCCCCAAACAAGGTGGCCACTGCTTCAGGTCTTGAAGCAAACTCTCCTCCTGGTTGTAAACAGCCCCCCACCTGTCATGTCCTCCTGTAGCAGAGAGAATGATATGTATTCCCCTCTTCCTGTGCCTCCTCCTCCTTCTTTCTTCATTTTTCTTCTCTCTTTTTCTTTCTTTTTCTTCTCCTTTTTCTTCTTCTTCTCCTCCTCCTCCTTCTTCCTTCTATTTCCATTTAAAACCATCAACCCTATCAGATCAAAGTGTCATTTAATTCTGGTTACCTCCTCAATGCCCTATTTTCAAATTCAGTCACAGTGGGGGTTAGCATGTCAACATATAAATTTTGGGACACAATACAGTTAATGGTTCCAGGGGAGAGAGAAAACCATTCAACACAATAGATATATGGAAAAAAAAATTGGATAGGATTGTGAAAAAGATCCAGATGCAATTTTTTTAACATTTTATTTAAGGAAAGAAAAAATAAAAACAATACAGAATTTCAAAACAAGATGATAAGAAATTAACAATGGTTATTATATTAAATATTGTTATCTTCAAAGTAGTTGCTCAGATTACTAGACACAGGTATGCAAAACTGATCAAATAATAAAGGCACTAACGGTTCCTTTCAGTGAACTAATAGAAATTAGTAGTACAGAGCCTTGGTGAGCCACCACCCCCCTCCACTGACCAGCACATTCACAAGAGCCATGTTGAGCCCCAGACAGCTTCAGGAGCCTGCATGACCACACCCTGTCACCCCCACCACCAGTGCAGGAGTCTTGCTGAGCCCTGGACACCTTCAGAGCCTCAGTGACCATGCTCTGAACTCCCCCACTGGCTTGGAAGCCACACTGAGCCCCAGGAGCCTCAGGAGCCTCCGTGACCATGCCCTTCCCCCCCCCTCCACTGGCACAGGAGCTACCCTAACAGCCAGACAGCTTCAGGAGCCTCAGTAAGACATGCTCCACCCCCCCACACCATCACAGGCGCCACACTGAACCCTGGACAGCCTTGGGAGCCTCAGTGACCATCCTCTGCCCCCTCCCACACCCTCATGGGAGACAAGCTGAGCCCCAGTGAGCTTCGGGAGCCTTGAAGAGCCATGCCCCACCCACCCACACAATGACTGGAGCCACACTGAGACCCAGTCAGCTTCAGAAATCTCCATGAGTCTTGCCCCATTCCCCCATACCATTGTGGAAGCCACGCAGAGCCCTAGGGATCCTTGGGATCTCCAAAAATGACCAAAAAAAGGAGCAAAATTCAATTTCAGACCTCCACCCCACCAAGAAAAAGTCCAAGGAACATCAATGTAGAAGAAATTAGAAGTCACACACCTGAAATTTCTCAAACAATA
>NW_004955554.1:345788-348518 GCF_000276665.1 Chinchilla lanigera | reverse complement strand
GACATTCCTGGGCAGTGTTGATCTGGGGAATTAGCTCTTACACTGTCCTGGGAGGCTTCCCAAGGCACCATGTAGGCTTTTGCCAAAACTATTTTATCCAAAATAATATGCTAAGATTCATTGCCCCCTACAATAGAAGAGCGCAGAAAAATGTTAATGATAGCAACTGATGTAAAGAAACAACTCCATCAGGCTATAGGAAAGCTCAAATCAGCAATCATATCTAAGGTAAAAAAGAAATGACAACAATAACAAAAGAATTGCTCAGCACATCTAAAGAAAACAAAGATAAAAAATAGAAGAGCATAGAAAAATGTTGGAAACCTTGAATGAACAATATAGGAAAGAAATAGAAGGTATGCAACAGATTCAAAGAGACATCCAAGAAATTAAAAATTCCATCAAAAGCTAGAAAAATTGTTTGAACAAAGCTGAAGATAGACTTTCAGACCTTGAAGACAGCATTGCAGGTAAGGATCATGAAAGGATAGATCTCTTAAATATAACAAGGAAACAGAAAATAACGATTCCATAGCAGCAAGGTAATGCAAAGAAAAGCAACATAAGACTAATGGGTGTCCAGAAAACAGTAGCAGTCAGCACAAATAACATAAAAAGGCTATTTGTAGAAGTAATAGCAGAAAATTTCCCAAGCATGGAAAAAGAATCTGACATACAGTAAGTGAGGCATATAGAACTTCGATTAGCCATAACCAAAATAAATTTACACACAAATACAAAATAATCAAGATTAAGAAATTCAGCAAAAGAACAGAATATTGAAAGCAATTAGAGAAAAGAAACATATCATCTATAAAGGAAAACCCATCAGAATAATGGCAGATTTCTCAACACAAACCATCAAGTGAAGACAAGCTTGGGGTGAAGTATTTAAGGTTCTAAAAGGAAACAACTTCAAACCCAGATTGATGTACCCTGCAAAACTATCCTTCAAAATTAACAGAGAAATAAAATATTTCCACAATAAAGAACAACTCAAGAAATTCATGAGTGCCAAATCAACCCTACACAGAGTACTAAAAGATATCCTAGAAAGAGATAAAAATGACCACAATTTCAAGATCAGCAATAGAAAGGAACTACCAAGCAGAGCAAGCAATTAAACAGAGGGAAGAAAGTAGAGAACCAACATCATGAAAACAACATAACAAAGATAAGCCAATACATATCTGTTATAACCATTAATGTAAATAGCCTCAAATCACCAGTCAAAGGAAGTTGACTGGCAGACTGATCAAGGAATAAACTCCAACAATATGCTGTACAGTGATCCCTCACTTATCACAGGAATTATGTTCCAGAGACCCCCACAATAGGTGAAAACCCACAAAGTAGCAGCATTATATTTATTTTATTATTTACATCTATTTTAAGGCTTTATAAACCCTTCCCACACTCCTATAAACCTTTCATACTCTCTTATTAATCTTTCCCACACTCTTACAAACACTTCATATGCTCTTAAACACTTTCTACACTATTAAACCTAACAATGTGGGTACTCAGTGTGAAGTGGAAAGATGCTGAACAAGGAAAGATGCTAAACATTGGGCACAGTGTGGGAGAGCAAAGAGACCAATGCTACAGTCACTGAGCCAATCAGCCCCCAGGATAGAGAGTACAGTGCTGTGATTGGTCACCATCCATTCCATCAGCCAGTAGTGTGCCGTGTACAATCTCACACTGGCAAACTTGCACAAGTGGTAGTGGCATACTGCATTTCCATTGTGTACAGTATGATATTCAACCTCTGATGAAATGCATACTATATTTTATTTCAATTTAATACTCTTTTAATATGTTTGAATTAACATTTTTTATATTTTTATATTGTAAATTATTTAGGCACAAATAATAAAAATCATAAATATTATATAAATATCTATATACTGCAAAATCCCATGATATAGGGAAAACTCAGAAATGCAGAGATATATTGTTTTAAAAACCCACAATAAAGTGAAGCCACAATAAGTGAACCACGATATAGCAAGGGAAGACTGTGCACAAGAAACACACTTAACTCAAAAAGAAATTCATAGACTGAAAGTCAAAGGATGGAAAATCATACTCCATGCAACAGGAACCCAGAAAAAAGCAGGGGTAGCTATTCTGTGTGCAGGTAATGTGAACTTCAAAGCAGGAATGATCAAAAGTGATGAAGAAGGTCACTACATGCTTCATAAGGGAAAACTGCAAAAGAAAGAGATAAGAATCATAAATATTTATGCACCACATACAGGAGAACCCAACTATATAAAACAAATTTTAACAGACCTGAAAAATCAAATAAACAGTAACTCAGTCATAACAGGAGATGTTAACATCCCATTGTCACAAAGGGCTAGATCAACTAGACAAAAAATCAGCAAATAACAGAACAAACCAAACTTGGGAAGAAATGGACTTAGTAGGCCTTTACAGAGAATTCCAAACAACAACATCAAAATACACATTCTTCTCAGTTGTACACAGGACATTCTCTAAAATAGACCATATTCTAACCCATAGAACATGCTTCAGTAAATGCAAAGGAATTGAAATCATCTCATGTATACTACTGGACCACACTGCAATAAAATTGGAAATTATTGAAAAGAAGAATCACAGAAACTCCATAAATACATGGAAATTAAATAACACCCTCCTGAAGAACCAATGGGTCACAGATGAAATTAAAGAAGAAATTAAATAATATTTACAATCAAA
>NW_004955554.1:343864-344978 GCF_000276665.1 Chinchilla lanigera | reverse complement strand
ATATGCAAATCAATTAATATAATACACCATATCAATAGAGCCAAAGACAAATATCACGTGATCATCTCATTAGATGCAGAAAAAGCTTTTGATAAAGTCTAATGCTCATTCATGCTTAAAAAGCAAACCTACAGGGGGCCAGGTGTGGTGGCAGATGCCTGTAATCCCAGCACTCAGGAGGCTGAGGCAGGAGGATTGCTGTGAGTTCGAGGCTAGCCTGGGCTACAAAGTGAACTCAAGGCCAGCCTGAACTGCATAGCAAGACCCTCAAAAACACACACACAAAAAAAAACCTACAGGAAATAGGAATAGAGGGTCTTTACCTCAATCTGATCCAAGCCATCTACGCCAAACCAATGGCTAACATCATACTAAATGCTCGAAATTTGAAAGCTTTCACTCTAAAATCAGGAACAAGAAAAGGATTCCACTGTGACCACGCCTATTCAATATAGTTCTGGAAATATTAGCCAGAGCAGTTAAACAAGAGAGAGAAATGAAAGGAATAAGGATAGAAGAGGAAGAAGTGAAATCATCATTATTCGCAGATGACATGATACTCTACATAGAAGACCTCAAAAACTCCATCTAAAGGCTTATAGATTTAATAACCAAATTCAGTAGCATTGCTGGATACAAAGTCAACACTCAAAAATCAATACTATTCCTGTACACAAACAATAAATACACTAAAAGAAAAATTAGGGAAACCATATCTTTCACAATAGCATACAAAAAGTGAAATATTGAGAAATCAATCTAACAAAGGAAGTGAAACATCTATACAATGAAAATTACAGTACTCTGAGAAAAAAGACTGAAGAGGATTCAAAAAATGGAAAGATATTCCTTGCTCATGGAGTAGAAGAACCAACTTTGTGAATATGGCCATACTCCCAAAATTTTGTGCAGATTCAATACATTCCCAATTAAAGTACCATTAGTAGCCCTCATAGATCTAGACAAAACATTCCTAAAATTGAACTGGAACCAGAAGAGATGTAGAATAGCAAAGCAATCCTGGGCAACAAAAGTAAGGCAGGAGGCATCACAATCCCTGACTTGAAATTATACTACAAAGCTACTGTGATTAAATCAGCATGGTACTGGCAAA
>NW_004955554.1:330113-343334 GCF_000276665.1 Chinchilla lanigera | reverse complement strand
CCAGTCTGCACTCCCACCAACAGTGGAGAAGGATTCCTTTTTCCCCACAGCCCCTCCAGCATTTGTTATTGGTTGATTTCTTGATGATAGCCATTTTTCTGGGGTGAGATGGAATCTCAGTGTTGTGTTCATTTGCATTTCTTGAATGACTAATGATGTTGAACATTTCATCATATACTTATTCACCATTAGTATTTCTTCACGTGAGAAGTGTGTATTCATCTCACATGCCAATTTTGTATTGGGTCTTTGAATTTTGGGGGTCTGATGTTTTCAAATTCTTTATCTGTTCTAGATACAAGTCCTTTGTCTGAGGGACAGTTGGCTAAAATTTTTTCCGAATTTGTGGGTTTTCTTTTTCCCATGTTGGTGATTCCTTTTGATCTGCAAAAACTTTTCAATATGATGAGATTCCAGTTGTTGATTCTCTGAAGTATTTCCCATACAGTTTGGGTTTGTTCATGAACTCTCTGCCTACCCTTAAGTCTTCAAGATTTTTACATACTTTCTCTGCTAGTAGATTTAGGGTTTTTCCAGGTTTCAATGGAAGTTTTAATTTCCTGAATATCTGTTTGTTTCATGCATCCTAGTTATTTCCTATATTGTTGATTCAAAGTTTCCATGTATTTTCTATGTTCCTTTGTTTTCTTATCAATGTCCTTTGGATGTGCTGAGCAATTCTTCATTACTGTTATCATTTCTTTTTCTACCTAAGAGATTATTTCTGACCTGGTGTCTTCTATGGCCTGATGGTTTTGTTTCTTTACTTCAGTTGCTATCATTTCAGAAATTTCAGCTGTATGACTTCCAGGCTCTTCTATGTGGATGTCTCTTAGACTTGTTCTGGGTGGGGTAGAGGTCTGAGAATGCATTTGCTCCTTTGTGTTGTCATTTTTGAAGATCCAGAGGTTCCCTGGAGCTCATCCTCACTCCCACAATGGTGTGGAAGTGGTGGGGAGAGGAGCCAAAGGTCCCCAGTGCTCAGTGTAGCCCTTGCACTGATTTTATGGAGACAACATGTGGTTGCAGATGCTCCCACAGCTTTCTTGCATATATTTGGCTCCTGAGCCAGTGGGTGAGGAGGAGGGGAGGCTCACTCGGGTTTCTGAAGCTGTCCGGGGATCAGCTCGACCTTTGCCAGAAGAGGGCAGGTTGTGGTCACCAAGCCTTGAGACACAGCCGAGGATCAGCCCTGTTCCCAGGCCAATGGGGTTGGGATGAGAGCAGAGTCACTGAGACCACTGACACTGTCAGGAGTTCAGCTCGGCTTTCTTGGGTTGCAGAGAGTACAGGGAGTGACCACATAGGTCCCAGAAGGTGTCCAGTGCTCCCTCTGCCTTGCATTCTGGTTAGGGAAGCATAGGGTGGCTTATCAGGTGATCTTATTTACTCTTTCAGGTTCTTACACTAGGGAAATAACATGTTTACCTATGTGAGTCTGGTTTATTTCACTTGTGAGCATGGTCTCTAGTTGTAGCCATTTAACTATAAAAGCTTTAGTTTTTCTTTATGACTGAGTAATACTCCATTGTATAAAAACACCACATCTTTTTTCATCCATTCCTCAGCTGATGGACATTTGGGTTGTTTCCAAGATTTAGTTATGACAAATTGTGCTCTCAACAACATGGGTGCACATTTATTGCTGTGGTATGATGTTTTCATTTCTTCTGGGAAAATGCCCAGGAGGGGAAAAGCTGGGTCAAATGGGACCTCTAATCCTAGTTTTGTGAGGGATCTCCACACTGATTTCCACAGTGGTTGTACCAGTCTATAGTCCCACTGACAATGGAGAAAAGTTCCTTTTTCCCCTAGCCCCTCCAGCATTTGTTATTGGTTTATTTCTTGATGATAGCTATTCTTTCTAGGGTGAGATGGAATCTCAGTATAGTTTCAATTTGCATTTCTTGAATGACCAATGATGTTGAACATTTTTTCATATATTTATTTGCCATTTGGATTTCTTCATCTGAGAAGAGTGTATTCATCTCAGATGCCCATTTTTCCACATGCTAAATACTAAAACTAGACCCATGTCCATCACCATGCACTAAATTAAAGCCAATATGGATTAAAGATTTAAATATTAAAACAGAAATACTGAAGCTACTGGAAGAAAAAATAGATAGAAATCTTGACATAGGGGTAGGCAGAGTTAATGAACAAAGAACAAACTGCACAGGAAATACTTCAAAGAATCAACAACTGGGATCTCATCTTATTAAAAAGCTTTTTCACTTCAAATCACCAAGAGAGTGAAAAGAAAGCTTATGAATTGGGAAAAAGTTTTAGCCAATTGTCCCTCGGATGCAATTTTTTAAACTATGTTTACCATCTAGGTAGGCTACGCATGGCTGAAATGTTTTAAAGGAGAGGAGAAGGAAGGGGAGGGGAGGGAAGGGGAGGGAAGGGAAGCCCATTCACAGGCCTACAAATGGGAGCTGAGATTACACCAGTTCAAAGAAGGCAGAGTCAGTGGACCGGGTCAAGCACACAGCTTAGTAGAAAGAGAGAGGCACTAAGGGCACTGCTCAGGGTTCTGGGTAAGGAGGTGGAAAGGCCCATGAGGATGCTTCCAAGAGAGGGACAAATGCCAGGCACAAGCAGATCTGAGAGCCCAGGAAATGCTGAGCAATGTGGAATACAATGATGCTGAGGAAACTTAGACATTGGGAAGCTCAGAATATGTTATAACTGAAGGTGCTACTCTGGAGATACTAAGATAACAAAATATGAACTCTTGGAAATGTTTAAAGCATAACAGAGGGGAGAGACACAGGAAGTCAGGAAAGGACTCAGGAGGGATGGCCTGAAAGGCCTGTGAGAGCACAGTCACTGAGCTTTCCAGGTAGCTCTCTCCTTGCTGGAAAGAAGTTCCAGCAGAATGCGGAGGAAGCACCGCCACATCCACAGCATTGGGAATGCTCTTTCTCCACCATAATCCCTTCACCAAGTAAAGCACCCAGCAGTGTGACTTGTGATCAAGTTGAATAGATACCAAGGGATGACTTAGAAAAGAGATGGAGCGTGTCCAAGTCCTACAGTTGTATAAAAATTAAAAATAAATTCTTACCTAGAGAAAAAAGAACCTAACTGGTCATTTGCCTTTTTATAAAGGGATAGGAGAACTTTAATTGTACTTATACAGGATAAAAAGAAGACTGTGAAAATGCAAGAAGGGCAGAACAAATAAAGAAAGATGGCTAAAAGGATCTTCACCTATATCTGTAGTGTTCAATACAATTACTAAAATACCTCTCAGATGCTGGGTGTGTTGGCACACATCTGTGATCCCAGCACTCAGGAGGCCGAGGCAGGAGGATTGCTGTGAGTTCAAGGTCAATCTGGGCTACATAGTGAGACCCCACCTCAAGCAAAAAGACATTTGTAAGAGAGGAAAATTAGGGAATATCTACCACCATCTGGTAACCAATAGGACAATAATGTAATAGTAGCTAATACTTTTTAAGTGGTCCATAATTAGGGCTTTTTTATTTTTGCAACACACATAATTTTGTTATTAGATATCCTCTTGAATGTTATATTGTTTCCATTTTATGACTTTAAAAAACTTGAAGCAGAGAAATTAGTTAACTTGCTCCCAGAATCACGAAAAATATATATAACAAAGCTACATTTTACCCCTAGCTTATGGCCTCACTGTCTATAATGCAGCCTTCAAAGTCAGGGTGAAGATCAAGCACTGTGCATTCTTCCAGCCCTCAAGTCCAACAAGCAGATGCTGAATGTATGGCTCCAAGAAACGGTATCCATGCAGAATAAGGTTTATTCAACAAGAACTATAAAGTGATTTCCAACACTAACCATAATCACCACTCCCTCACAGATGTAGTTTACAAATACCTTTGGAAAATAGGGTGATACAGAAACATATTATGCTTTCATGTCTCATAATTTAGAATAAATTTCTATTCTTGACATCAGGCTAGACAGATGAACTTTCAGAACACAAGTCTGCCAGCTAAAACTTTTATCCTAAAAACAGAAAAAATGACAAAATCTATGAAAGGTCACCGTCCTTAGTTGTATGACAAATCACTCTTATTATATAGAATTGGTCGATAAGACAAATGGAAAAAGAGCTTTGTCAAAGTATTACTAACAACAGAGTATTGTGTTTGACAATGTTTTTATATCACTTAAATGCTTTGCAGACATTTTTGGTGTTTTTCCATGAAATTAAAACTTTTTTTAGTGGAAGTTACAGGGACAGTTTTGTTTACAATGGAATCTTTAGGGAGTTGCTAAATGCATTGCAACATTTTTTTTAATAAAAATACTATAGTATAGATCGCTAATGTCAGGATAGATGTGTAGTCCCCTACGTACCATTCTGAGGAGGATTCCTGGCCTTACTTACTCTTTGCCATGGAGGGCAAGTGACTTGGGATTGCCAAGTGCTATGGCTTGGATCCAGATGCCCCCCAAAGCCTCATGCACACATAGGTGAGATTTCAGAGGTGGCTAGAATATGGCTGTGTGATACTAAGATTAAGGGTGTGTGGTACTGGAATAGTCCACTAATTGGTTTAGCATAGCTGTGAATGTGGCTGAATGGATTTACTGAAAACAGAGGCTCCAGCCTGGGCATGGGTGGCACCACCTAACGGATTACAGCTTGGACGGAATATCAATGGAAAGGGAGGCTCACTACTGCTTCCTGCTGCCTCCTGCCTGCCTCGCCATGGACTATTGCACCTCTCCAGTGCCCCTCTGCCATGCTGCCTTGCTGTGGAGCCAGCAGACTATGGACTGAAACCTCTGCTCTTTTCACCTCTGGGGTCAGGTATTCAGTCCTAGCAACAAGAAACTAACTAAGACACCAAGTTTGGAGACAGAAGACGGGTGAGCATAGGTCATGCCTCCTATTTATCTTGAGGTCCAACTGCCTGCTGAGAGTATGTGGTCTGTCCCCCTCCACGCCCAGCTTCTGCAAGAAAAAGAATACCACTATTGTCCAGAATTCTCTCTGTTGTAATTCTCTCTCCAGAATGTTTTAATTCTATGTCTGGAATTCTCTCCCCAACTGTCAGGGATTTGGCCTACTCCCCAACCTCCTAAAACAAGAGACAGCAAAGGCTTAAATAAACGGAGACAAGTGTAATGATCTGGGGGGCATCCCCCAAAGGTCAAAACTCTCTAAGAGTAAAGATGCCAAGTTTTCTGGATCACTCGTATTTATTGGGTTTTCACAGATTTCGGGGTGCAGGAAGAGGAGGGCATATTGGAGGCAAAAGCCTACAAAAATGACCAGGGCCTGGAGAAACGAAGGCAGTAAATCTTGCCAATTAAGGGAACTGCTTGATCTCTAAGGTTGGTGGCTTTACTGCTCTGGAATAAGGAGCGTCAGCAGTCGTGTCCTCTGCTGCCTCAGCTGTGGTGTCATCTTGACTTCAGAGTGCTGTGGATAGGAGCTTTCTAATACATCCAGAGAGCACTGTGTTGAGTAACTTAACCCTTACACAGCCTGGCCTCCAACTGGCTAAGTTTGGTTAATTTACTAAAGAATTATTGACAAGTACCACCGGGTTGTCACAAGAAACCATAACCTTCAATTACAGTTTTATCGGCTCTAAAGCAGATGCAGTATTCCTTAGTTGCCTAATACCAATATTTCTCCCTCTAAAGATTACAAACTTAGATGGGAGAAAGGATGACATTTGTTGAGTCTCTCAAAAATTCCACATTTAAAATTTGGGGAAAGAATGTGTGGCCCCCTAAAAAATGATGCTTTGACAGTAAATCTCAGCAAACCCCAAGTGGTAGAGAACACCTTGACAAGGAGTGTTATGGTTGATTCATTGTGTGACTTTGAGAAGCCTAGAAGCTTAACTAAATAATTCAGCAGTTCTGCACTTTAGGATGTAGAGGATGTGCCCTAGGGCAGCTGTTTATGCTCCAGGATGTTGTAATGGTTGATTCATTGTGTCAACTTGACAAGTTTAGAAGGTTAACTAAGTGACTCAGCAGGGGGCCAGGGCCCTCACTCTGTAAACACCCTGAGCCTGTGCAAGAGGAGCACACAGAGATGACGTGAGTGCTACAGCCACCCTAGGGCAGGTAGACTACTTACAACATAAGTGAGGAAAAGAGGCTTGCTTTTGCCCCTTCTGTTCTTGTTGCTTTTGGTATCTTTCACTGCCATGAACTGCTGCCCCTCTGACACACCACCCTTCCTTGCTGCCAGCTGATTATTGACTAATTTGGATAATCCCTTCCCTAATTTGGATATCAGATATTTTGTCCCAGTGAAAAGAGAAGAGTAACTAAGACAAGCAGTGAATGAGTAGTAAAGATATGGTGCCCAAAACGCTGGGCAGAGGCTGTCAAACCACACTACAGAGCAAGTCCACTGTCAACAACGGTGGCTTGGCCTTCTAAAACAATATTTTAGTGGAATTCAGTCTTGTGTATGCTTTCACATTGGTAATCCTAAAACAGATAAGCCCTTTAAGAGATCCATTACCAAAATTATTTGGAGGGGAGCCAATAAGATTTTCAGACCACTTTTAAAAGATGAACCCTTCACATGATCTTTATGTGCATTCACTCTGTCTCCTATATCCTGAAAGAGTCTTCAGTGAAGATTCTAGACTGGAGCACATCCACCTGTGTTCTGAATGAACAAATTACAGGGGCTACCAAGATCTCTAAACAATAATCCTGAGCCCAATAGTTCATCCATGCCAAAAGTATGCAGCTCAGAGGTTTTTTTCTAGTGCAGGTAGTATGAGTACTGACTTCCAAATACTAAGCTGACATTTTTAGTACCTTTCTTTTATCCAAACAGTTTAACCCATATATTTCTTAAGGAAAACAAATGCATTTGCCCAGAAGACAGAAAAAAAATCTAAGCTGCTTTCTTCGTACACTTTCAGAAGCTGCTTTAATGAAATTTATTTCTTATCTTTCTAATGTGTTCTGTTTTGTGGTGCTCTCCGGTCTTTTCTCCTCTGTCTTCAGTTATGTGTGGGTCTTCTCTCTTACAACCTGCCTTGACTTTGCTGCCCGTCTACCTGTAGTTCTCTCACTTTCCTTTCATGATCCCAAATTGGCTGTCCATATCCACATCCAATTATAATTCTTCTCACGTCATAATCGCTGTGTTTCTTCATGGGTCTTCCGTGTGTATCAGTGCTTTATACAAGACAAGTGCTTAATACCTGTCCATTAACTATTAGATTTTCCCCTAACCCGCCAAAATAAGGTGACCTAATATAATTTAGACCAATTACATCTTAGTATGAGTAATCCTTTTATTTTCACATTTTTTATTAGGTTCAATTTTGGGAGGTTCTTTAAATTTTCTTTGAGTGGTTTCTCCTTCCAATCTAGTTTTGTTTGGGTTTTCTTTTTTTGTAATTTAATTTCATTGTATCCTACCTTGATTTACTAAACTATCTCAGTTGTAACAGGTAGCACAAGAACACAAAGATTGACAAACACCTTATGAAATTCCCGAACAAATGAAATTTATTTTTAAACATCATTAAGAAAGAAAGACATAAAGAAATGATAAATGAGGAGATAAATACATTTGCCCTGATATATATGTATATATTTATATATATAGCATTCCATGAATTTATATAATTTTATACATATACATCTCAGTTAAAAATTAATTAAAAAGACCCAAGCCTATCACCATGCACCAAACTCAAGTCAAAATGGTTCACAGATCTCGATATTAAAACAGAAACACTAAATCTATTGGAAGAGAAAGTAGGTAAAAACCTTGAAGACATAGGGGTAGGCAGAGAGTTCATGAATAAAAACCAAATTGCACGTGAAACACTTGAAAGAATCAACAACTGGGATCTCATCCTACTGAAAAGTTTCTGCACATCTAAAGAAATCACCAGCAGAGTAAAAAGGAAACCCATAAACTTGGAAAAAATCTTAGCTGACTGTCCCTCAGACAAAGAGCTTCCATCTAGAACATATAAAGAATTAAAAAATATCAGCCCCCTCAAATTCAAAGACCCAATCCAAAAATGGGAAGCTGAGATGAATACACACTTCTCAGATAAGGAAATACAAATGGCAAATAAATACATAAGAAAATGTTCAACATCATTAGTCATTCAAGAAATGCAAATTAAAACAACACTAAGATTCCACCTTACCCCAGTAAGAATGGCTAGCATTAAGAAATCAACCAATAACAAATGCTGGCGAGGCTGTGGAGAAATAGGAACCCTTCTCCACTGCTGGTGGGAATGCAGACTGGTGAAACCACTGTGGAAATCAGTTTGGAGATTCCTCCGAAAACTTGGTCTAGAGGTCCCATTCAACCCAGCCATTCCCCTGCTGGGTATTTTCCCAGAAGATCTAAAAACATCATATCACAGCGATATATGTGCACCTATGTTCATAGCAGCACAATTTGTAATTGCTAAAAAAATTAAAAAATTAACTAAAAATATGAAAAGTTAGCATTAAAAGTCATATCAATAAAAAGTAATGAATCATCAATTTTAAAATTTACATTAATATTTGCCTCTAAAATGGTATGTGGACTGTATTTGTGATTGGCTTTTTTGTGGTACTGGGATGGAACCCAGGACCTCACTCATGTTAGACAAGTGCTCACCCCTGGGCAGTGCTGGCCTGACTGATGGCCTGGTGGAGGTGCTTTCCCACGCTCCCAGAGAAGGACTCAAGGAGCTACCCCATCCCCACATTCCTGTGTGCGCTGCATTTCGTGTTCCCTGATGACAAAAATGTCTTGAGGCCAAATCAAAAGCTGAAAAGAAAAGAAAAACTTAATTTCTTCCTGTGTCTGTATTGTACCAAATATGAAAGCCTTTTTTAGAGGAGGAAAAGCAGCGCTGAGTCTGTAGGAGATATTGATTGTCATCATCTCTTTTGCCCAGGAGCAGGCCCTTGGGTTCCTGGAAACACGGCAGCCAGACTGCCCAAGGGAGCCTGGTGCGGCTGCTCCCTGCCTCAGCCCGGCACCAGCTGCTGCAGCAGGAATAGCTGTTTCCAGGCCATCCCAGTCTGCTTGCTGACACTAAAATGGAATTCTGGGTGAAAGAATTTGTTGTTTACCAAAAAGGAAGATCAGAAAACCAAGTAAGTCAGTAATTGAAATAAATCACAAAAATGGAGAATGAAGGCAATTACCTAAGTAATCCAGGCAAACCAGTATTTTTGATAGGTAAATTTTAAATAACAAATTCAGAAGCTAACAGGCCAGAATTAGCTCTTCGTAAAAGTACAGATAAATACTCAACTTCTAGGATAATATATAAAAATAAGAGTCAAGTTTCTATTTCCAAATGAAGACACTGGTGAGACTTAGAATTTTTTAAAAATTTACAATGATAGCTATCAAAGTAAAAATTTTCTTCACTCTTAAGAAGTTCTTCATCATGTCATGAGTAGTTATCATCAGTGTTGTCAATAACCAGGTTCTAAAGAGACCCCAGATGCAATACCTGCTCATTCAGAAGCAGTGCAGGGTGTCCTCTCACCCGGCTTAGTGCCGTCTGGGAGGATGCTGGCAGGGGGATGGGATGTGGGCTGCACGTCTCAGGCAGACAGAAAAGAGGAGGCCGGTCCAGGAAGGAGTTTCACGGAAGAGAAATAGATTACAAGTCCCAGATCAAATAATGGAAGGGTTATGTTTTCCCTACCAGCAGAGGGACAGTTGGGGGAGGTTGGATGGCAAATGGAAAAACTGGATTTGTATAGGACTTTTAAAAATGACACATTGTTTACAGCTGAACTTGAAAAACCCTGCCAGGGACATTTTCAGCGAGGGACACAAAGTGAGCAAGGCGACAGTGGGAGAAGACAAGCTGGAGCAGTGGGCTGGGCCTGCAGAGCATGGCCTGAAACAGGGGCCTCATTCTGCGGACGTATTTAATAACAACCCGATGAAGATAAGACATTTTAGCCAAATCAACTCCATGCTTTATATACAGCTTTAAAGACTAAAGGTATCTCCTCCAAATAGTACTGCAAACGCTTGCGATTCAAGGAACTAATGTTGAAATAACAGTTATCTGACCTGAGAGCCACTCTGAGGTGTGGAGTGTACTAAATGCACCGCAGGCACTAAGCCATCTCCTCTCCGTGAGGCTGCGGTACTAACTGGCCCCACTCTCGGATGAGCAAGCTAAGGCGGCGTGTGCAGCCATGGCAACACGCACGGAGGCATCACACCGTCCGGTGGCCGGCTGCGGCGCGGCCCCGGGTCCGCCAGACTCCCAAGGTTGTGATGTTCTCCACAGCGCTGCCTACTTCTCAGTGCTTTCACTGAGTCACATAAATAAAGACACTTCGAAAATTGATAGTTTCCTACTACATTTAATGGAAAGAACTGTCTGGGTTGTTTCAACCATCAATTTTCCTTGTTACAATTTATGTGACAACAGTGATGCATATTTTTGGGACTGCCTTACAAATATGTCTAAAAAATAATTTCCCTGAACATATATCTCCTAGACATTTATAATGCATTTGAAAATTAAAATATTGATTTAATTCAGGTACCTTTATGATCATCTTGCTTTATGGAACTGCAGCTCTAGAATGCATAGATTATCCTTGACCCAGACAGGAAGTCAGGCAAACACTCCAGCCACACAAAAATTCTGTTTAATCCCTTTTTGTAATTTTAATAATACAAATAAAGAATACATTTTACAATGGCTGGGTCCTGAAACACCCAGTTGAACAATATTTTTAGAGTGTTTTCTAGTGGTCTCCTGTATTTCTCCAGCGATCATTATTACCAATCAGAAAACCACACCAAACTTCTATTTTATTTAAATTAATTGAATCAGTCCTTGCCTGTTTTATGGTGTGCGATTGGTCTGCAAAAGTAACCACCCTAAAGAGTGCACATATGAGAACTGGGATTAAACTCTGGAGAATGTTAATCAATAGCTATAGCCCAGTAGTTATTTTATATCATACGTTAAAAAAGCAGGGACTGTTTCTACAAGGAAAACAAAGCCAACCTCCTTTGCCAGTTATGGCTGCCAAGGCAAGGAGGTCGTCGCAGTCCATGAGGCACGTGCCAAGAGAGCTTATTTATTTGATCTGTCATCTGCTAATTCCTTATCCCTGGAGTTTGTCTCACCGATTTTTACCTCTTTTTTTGTTAAGCTCTGCAACTGTGCGTTCACAGCACCTCCTCCCAGCACTGCTTTTCGTATTCCTATTGTTGCCTAAGAGAGGTTGTGCGAGTTGCAGCAATCAATCTTATCTCTACTCAGCAGAAAGCCACAGCTCAACAAAGTCTGGCTGCAGATTTGTTACATGGACTTGTGATGAGCTTGTTTTCTGATGAATTTCAGGTCTGTCAGAGCATCTGTTGGGTATTTTGTATTTACAGCCGCCCAGTGATCAGTCCTGCTACAATGTTTTATGCTAAACTTTGAATGAAGATCTTCCTGATGTTGACTATAACAGAGCACTGTCCAGCACAGATGGTCACCCTTATGCCTTTGTACAAGAGGAAGGACACGTACAGCTTTCTGTTTGATTAACATCACAAAAGACAACCTTTTAAAATAAGGAATCACACCGGTGTTGCCTTATTTGTATTAGAACAAAAATAAAAATTATTCAGAGTACATCTTTCGAGAAATCCTAAAAAGGGTATAAAGTAAGTTCTGTTACATCATTTTTAAATGTGCTTTAGGGACCTATGGATATTGATAAATCATTTAAGCTCATGACTTACAAAAATAATACGTGGAATAGTATAGGTAATACATTCTTCCTATGTGAGCTACATGGTATCCATGCTGTCCTTCGTCCACCCTGTTGATGAATCTTCCTCATGTCATAAAAACAGCTTCTAGCAAGTTCAAATGTGTCCTGTGAGCCATAGATGAATAAGCAGTCTTCTGCCAAACGGGTATGTTTGAATTATTTCCAAGTAAACAACGATTTTTTAATTTTAAATAGATCTTCCCTTGCTGAATTGATCTGTTTGTTTAGTCTTGAATTCATTTCAACACCCACAAAAAATGGGGAGATGTTTAACTAAGTATAAGAACATAGGAACACACTTATTAAACTACAGCAGTTTGAAGATAAGAGAGCTAAGTGTATAAACAGCATGTCTAATGTTTCACACCAGCAATTTATTCCACAAACTACATATTTAATGAATATATTGTACATCACACAATGTGTACATAGCCGTTTATGCATATATAAGCTCAGATAAAGGACTAGAAGAGTGCAGAAATGAGGACTGAAGGTTCTCATGCACATCTCAGTCCCCTGGAATGTGGACGTTGACCCGGACTTCCAAAGAGGCCACTTCACTGCATATCCCTTACTTTCTAAGGGTTAGTCTCATAACTTTTTAAAATTTACTTTATGACAAACCACTTTATCTCGAGATTGTTTTCTAAACCTAAACAATCTAATAGGATGCATCCTCTGCTGTCTTTAAAAATGCACATAGCTTGAACCTAACAAAATAATTCAACTTGCAAGCCTCATACCAAGGGTGGTACACAACTGGTGTGCAGGGAACAAACGCTGCCATTTAGCCATTCATTTCATATTGAGTTTCATTTATTCAATGAATTCTTACATACTCTATGCCATGTATGTTCAGAACTAAAGTTACTGAAAATAAATCTCTTTCCTTTAGAAAATGCAACATGAAGGGAAGTTTTATGTATATGTAACAGCCATCACCTGCGGGGAGCTCTGTGCAGCCTACAGGACAGTGCTGAATTAAGCAAATCTCCTCCATCAACGAGTTATTCTCTGAATCCAGGGAGAAGCAGGAGAAAACCTTTAACAACAGAAATGGCTGAGCAGGGGCAAGAAGCAAAATATTTCTATGTTCTCATTCTATGAAGATAAAAGTCCTCATCTTGTAAAAAGTATTTTCTAACAACAAAAACGGAATTACCAAATATTAAGTCTAAGACAGATCTAAGAAAGAGGTAGAAGTCATGAAATTTTAAGACAAAAATGTACCTAAGCAGTAGAAAGTTGTGAAAAGAGAGGTGATAAAACCCAGCAAACATTTAGAGGGGAAAAAGAACACCACTGCTTAATCCTTTGGGGTTAAGAAGACGCATAGATGGGACTGAAGTGAGAAACTGTCCTGCTCTATGGAAAGTGCAGTGGGGCTGGGTGTGGTAGCATATGCCTGTAATCCCAGCACTCTGAGAGGCTGAGGCAGGAAGATCTTGCAGCTTTGAGCCCAGC
>NW_004955554.1:318879-329888 GCF_000276665.1 Chinchilla lanigera | reverse complement strand
CTTATTGGAATCCATCGAAGGCACGGGCCGCACTGAGCACAGACAGAATTCAGAGTGACTGTGGCTGCGACACTAATGGCCCCACCACAAGCTCGGGGCCTCGGCAAGCTGAGCTGCCCACCACGGTCATCTCTTCTCACAAACCCACCCTTCCCAGCTCGTGAGGAAAAGGAATTTCACCAGTACCGGCCCTGCTGTGGATTTCGGCAGTCCTCTAACGTAGCTGGTGGATTTTCATGTCGTTTAGTAGGCATTTTAACCCAAAGCTTGGGCTCCGTCACCCACACAGATTTTGCTTTAGAGAATCCTTCAGAGCCGCTGACAATAGGTTGAAAAGCCAGACTTGAGTGTCCACCGACAGGCAAGGTACACTCTTCATACTAAGAGACACAAAGAAGACACATGGGGGTTCCCACATGAACCCTAAATCAAAAGTCCCAAGGAGAGATCCTCCGAATGGAGGGCAATCGCTGGCGACTGAGTTATTTCTCAGCGAAGCACAGGCCACATGCCTCAGGCGGAGCAGACACCGGAGCCCATCTCTCTGGAGACGGGGATGCACGGCTGACAGAGGCGCCCTGCTGACGAGCAGGGCTGGAGCAGAGGCACTGGGCAAACAGCAGCGATCTGACGGCCTGGAGACACCAGCCAGGTGCCTGCCCAGGGTAACACAGGGCTCCGAGCCTGACCCGGTTCTGCTAAAGCAGGCTCTGCACGTCAGCATCCTCCGGGTAGGCCGGTGCCCAGCGAGGTCTGAGACGCGCTGCTCAGAAGGTACTGATGATTATGTTTCCATTTTGAAACACAATGGAAAATTTGGCAATAATCAAAAACACCAGCCTTTCATAATTTAGCCATTTGCGCAGTAATTCCGCTTTCAGCGCTTACTGCACCAGGGGAACGGCATGAGGCGCTGGCACTTCGAACTGGAAAGACAGCCAAGGCCTTTGTTCGCACAGCTCTGACCGTCCAGAGTGTAATGAAGAGATTAATAGAACATTAAGATGGGTGTGAGTGCCACGAACACCTGCACTGGGCATTAACTGTGTGCAAAATAATTGTTTCAGGGTGTGCTGGTGCATGCCTGCAATTCCAGCACTCTGAGAAGCTCGGCAGGCTCGGGGCCTCAAAATAGAAAGGGCTGCGGTGGGTGTAGCTAAGTGCAAAGGTCCTGGTTCAGGTCCCTGTAACACACACGCACACACACATACACACACGTGGGACCTACACTCAGTTTTGCTCAAATTTCATAAAATCAGTGTGGCTTCTCTAATGATTCCGACACTTATGAGTCCATTTGAGACCAACCCCCGCTTAAATAAGCTCGCTGGTTAGCAGGTCAATTTCACATTTCACGCTCGCGCCTTGGCCTCTGCAAGAAACAATCAGAGCAGAAACTCGGGAGATTGGCACATTCCAGGCAAGCTCTGTGTGAGGCTGCCCTTCCGAGAGGAAGGGGTGGGGCAGGAGCCGCAGGGTTACCCACACCGGTGATGTGGAATGGAAAGAATGACTCCAAGGACTCTTACAGACCGGGGCTCAGTGGCCCCAGCAGCAGCACCTTTGTGGTGAATTTCCCTGGGCAGAAGTATCTGCCGTCCGCCCTTGAATGGCAGCTCAACTAACCCAGCAGGCTGTGTGCTATACCGGCTGTCTCTGTGGACACAGAGTTCTAGGAGGCCAAAGAATCAATATGGAGTAAAAAGTGTCCAGACTCCCTCGTGTTGCGTTTAAACTTCACAACAGTGACAAAGTCCTTGATCTTCCAGTGCGGTGCTGTGATTAAGTGATTTCTGCAAATCGCTATTTACAGACACTGCTCCTCTTGCCTTGTCCGATGCGGCGCAGGTGGCTTTAGAGGCAGATGCTTCGAAGGGCCGTCCACGCTCTGCCAGCTTTCCGGGCCTGAGAACCTCACTTCCCAACCCTGAGCACACATGAAGTACGTCAGACAGCGCTGACCCCACCCTCGGGGCAGCTGAGAAGAGGAGTGTAGCAGAGCGCTTTTTTTTTTTTTTTTTTAATTTTTTATTTTAAAGAATAAAAGAAGGATAACATAATAATAGGGGGGACTTAGCAAATTACAGACAAAATGGTAGGAAATTATCAGTGGTTATCGTTTTACGTATTATTATCTATAAAATAGTTTCTCAGGAAAACAAATAGACAAATAATAGTAAGTTAGAGACAAAAGAGGTAGGAGATTATCAAGAGTTGTTGTGCTATACTTTGGTATCTTCAAAGTGGCTTCTAAAGAATATAGATAGAGCTATACATGAGTGACCTACTGAAAAATCATTAACTATTCTCAATGGTTGTTGTAGGAAACACATAATAATAAACATACATTATGAAACAGGATAGGAACATTCCAAACTTATCACAATTATGGATAGATTAGTAGGAAAATATCAGTGGCTGCTGTAATACATGGTGTATCTTCAAAGTGGTTTCTCAGGAAGACAGAGATATGCAAGAAGGATCTAATAAGTAGTTACAGCCTAAGGGTTGTCAAAAATATCATATTACCTCCTCACCAGTGACTCCTTTCACTGAGGTATGATGGCTGGAAGGAAGGCCAGGATTGAAAAGAAGGACCGAGAGACTTGCACCTGTGACTAGCAGCAGGCTGTTTTCTTGTTCCTCCATAGTCATGATTACCCAGGACTCCTCGATGGAGATGACGGTCTGGCCAGAGGGAGAAGGCAGACCATGCCCCAAGCCCTCTCATTCCTGTTGGACTAACTGGTAGCATGGGTCTGAGCTCTGGGGCCTGCTCCTCCACTGGCTCTGGACCTTTCTGGTTCTCAATGGCAGGAGCAAGAGTGGCTCGTTGTATGGCATATATTCCCAGGGGTTGTTCAAAGTTTCAATGATTTACACACATCCGTGGGTGGGCAACTGCAGTCGGTGCATGATGGGCCAATTGTGTCACTGTTTCTCTGGGTCATGATAGATTCCAGTTGGGCGGCGGCGGCCGGCCTAAGGGCCGGCGCGCAATAGCGCAGAGCGCTTTTTAAATCACTTCATAAAGTGTGACAAACGCTGCACATTCCTAATGTAAACAGCGGATGAATTCTGAGACAAGCCATCATAATCTACATAAGTCCTGCCATCCCCCCAAAGTTGCCCCCAGTCTATTAACTGTCATGGTGTGTGTGTGTGTGTGTGTGTGTGTGTGTGTGTGTAACACTTACCATAAGATCCTCCCTTTTCCCAAAGGCTACATGTATAATACAGCATAGTCAACTATACACATTATATTCAACTATAGATATCCAGGACTAGCTCACCTGTAAACTGAAACATAGCCTTTGACTACCACTGCCTTTTTTCCAGCCCTGGTGACACTATGAGTTGGATTATTTTAGATTCCTCAGACGGTAGCATCTTGCAGTATTCTTCTCTGTGTCGGGCTTATTTCAGTTAATATAATGTCTTCTAGGTTCTTCCATATAGTTACAAATGGCAAGATTTTCCTTTTAAGGGTGAATAGTATTCCTTATGACTATACCATTTTTCCTTTATTTGTTCACCAATCAAGGATGTTTAGATTGCTTCTACATCTTACCGGTCATGAGTGATACTGAACCTGACACAGGACTTCAGGTATTTCATCATTTCTTTGGGATATATGCACAGAAGTGAGGCTCCTGGATCACACTCAGCCACGATGTCGGAGGACCACTGAATTATTGCCAGAAAGGTCATGAAGTCAGTTTGCATTTGCGTCCACCTGCATCCTCAGAACCTGTACCAAAAGCCACAAATGTTTCTCCAAAATGTGAAGGCATGTTGAGAGTTCTTCATTATTAATATAATAATAATATTTATAAACATTTTAAAACTATATTAGAGCAAAGAAACATTCCACTAAATTATATATCAAGAGCTTGTTTTCTGATGTACTTTTCTAATTCAAAATGAGATTTATCACTTATTCATCACTATATTTTATTTCCTGTGGGGGTGGTGTGTGTGTGTGTGTTGCTGGGATTGATTACAGGGCCTTACACTGCTAGACCAGTACTCTACTGCTGAGCTATCCCCCTGGTCCCCTTCACTTACTTTTTGATGTGTTTTTTCTAATTGGAAAAGAAAGAAGTATAATAAAAGAATAATACAAAATTTGCCTAATTCTGGGCAAATCTTTGAAAGTAAGGTCTTAGAAATGAAGGTCTTCATGTGTCAAGGTGGAAAAAACTGAGAGCCATTGGTAATTAGCATGAAGAAAGAGCTGGCAGGAAAAGTTTAAAGGCTGAAGTAATTTTAAGAGGCTGTCAGTAAACCTCCGCCTGTCTCCCCCTGGGCCCATCCGGGTCTGCTTATGTCCCCAGCCCCGTTCTGCACCTGCTCATTCTTCGCTTCCAGCACCACAGATCCTTACATCTCAGACGGTGTCCTGCCTCCAAAAATGCCAATATTTTCTCCCTTGTAAGACAAGCTGCAAAAACAAGCATGTTATCGTTATGCAGCATATTTGCTCTCAGTTTGTGTTTTGTGCTTTAATCTTGTCTCCCAGCCAGGTTTTCGAGTACTGTAATGTAGGCCAAGGTATCTTTGCACCTTTCTCATATCTTCAAAGGGCAGGCTTTGTCCAGAATCAATGGAAATTTCATTTGGCCCTTTAGTCCTTTTGCCTTTCCTCCTGAACCGCTCTTATCACTCTTGCTACATGTGAGCAAAACAGAGAAAATGGATATGAGGAATCGTATCTGCATCAGACATGCCCTAGCACAAAAATCCTTTAATCAGGAGTCTCTGAAGAAGAAAAGCGCCCTCTCGGGCGACGGCTTCACTTTGCCTCTGTTACCAGGCTCCTAACAGTGGGGGAGTGGGACACGCACTGCCTTGATCTGGAACAGCATTTGTTTTGACCACCAGAATTTATCCCTACCTCCATCTATGCTCTCCCTTGAATATCAGGGGTCCAGCCTGAAAATATCTTTCCTAGAGTTCCTTCTTCCCAGAGCCTCGCTGTGGCTTTCACCCCAGGTGAGGTACATCTGTGTGAGACGGACAGAGAAGAGAAGTAGCGCCCACTGCCTCCTCTTCCGGGGCAGAACGCATGGCTGAGTAGCATCAGCTGCTGAGGCCGGACAGTGGCTCCAAGTGCTGGTACTTGACGGCCCCAGCTCTCCGCAGCTGGGAAACCGGAGGGAGCTTCCCAGGGATTTCTGAAGAGGGAACCGCATCCGGCTCTGGGTTCCCTGAACCATATCCGAAAGATCAAGCCCCATCACTAACATTCACTGGTGTGCTTGGCCTTTCCACCGAGTTTCTGAGACTCTGATTTCTGGCATTAGATTTCTCTCCGCTTGAAGTACCCCAAATGGATGAATCCTCGCTGACCCACAATCACCCCACTCACATAATGCAGTTCTCGTCTCGATGAAATCATATTTGCAAGGCAACTGTGATGCATAAATTTCACTGCACGGCTTTGGAAGATCCTTTATTTGCTACAGCATTCATGCACTGTTTGTGCAATCCTCGGTTGGCTTCTTTGAGTAACTAGTGTGGAATTTCTAAAATGGATAAAATTTCTCACTATATCTTTAGAGGGAGAAGTGAAATAGGAAACTAAGAGGTTACCTTCCACAACAACAACAGCCTTGGGAGAAACAAAAAATAATGTGCAGTGTGAGTAGAGGGGAAACAGGCAGGTGTATTTCCCGAGGACTGTTCCAGGAAGAGAAGAAATCACAGGTCAAGTGTGCATGAGAAGCAGTCTCAGTGGTTAACAAGAAGTATGAATCTGCCAGGAGTTGTTATATCAGGGGTCAAAGTGAGTCCAACCTCCTCCGATTCTGTGTCCTCCCAGTGTGGGCAGCGACCCAGAAAACGCAAGCATCCTTGTTCACGGAGCCTTGTCAAGGACTCTGACTTGCACGTCAGTTGCAGTTCTCTATTCACTGACTCGCTCGTTCAGCAGTTGTTACCTGGCCACTTACTAATGCAGCCATTCCTGAGCCCAGCAGGACACCACAGTACTGACAAGGCCACTGTCCTCATAAAGTGTCGGGTGTGGGAAGTCAACATCATGCATGTGGTGGTTGATACATTGGGTCAACTTGACAAGCTGAGAACCTTAACTAAATCGGCTCAGCAGTTCTCCACCTTGGAGCGGCTCATTACCAGCTCGTTATTCCTCCGTGTGAGGAGACGAGGAAGGACGGATCTGCTTCTGTTCTTCAGGGGAGCTCTAGTCCTGACCTTCAGCTTGGACATCATGTCCTGGCTTTTAGAGCAGATTCTGGCTTCTGTCCTAAACTCTTCAGCCTTCCAGTGTAGATTCTTTGGGCTTCCACAGACCCATCAGCCTCTGGATACGGACTTGCATGGACACTGCGGTGAGCTCCAGGCCTCGGACAGAATCTTTCAGCCTCCAGTGTGCAGACACCCTCTACACTCTCCTTCATCCAGCTCTGTGGCAACCATCCCAAGCCAATCTCGGAGTTTCGTATTCATTTGTATATCTTCTGTTATATCTGTCTCTCTAGTAAAACCCTGACTGATGCAATATGAGTAAGCAAACAAGATAATTTCACAATTTAATAATAAGTTGTAATCAGCTAAATAAACTAGTGGATAGACTGGTTATAGTGTCAGTGTGGATGTTTTATTTTAGGTATGAAGGCCATCTAAAGTCTCTATAAGTTGATTTCAGAACTGATCTCTGAAAGATAAAGAGCAGATACAGTAAGAGTAGGAGAAGGAGTGTTCCAAGCTTCTCTTCAGGGCGAAGAGCGTGCCTAACAGCAAATGAAATGACTGATGAAAGGAAGGGACCACATTACGTTTGAAAAGAGAAGCTGCCCAGTGCATGGGGGACAGAATGTTGGAAGACACTGCAAGGTGCGCTGCCAGAGTAAACGTCAACTCGACGGGCCTCAGGATCCACCTGGGGAGCTGGGAGGAGAACATTTATGGGTGAGTCTTGAGGCCTGGCCTCAGGATCCATCTCTGGCACTGTTCCCCAGCTCCACTTCCAGGCCACACGGAACTGGGCAGATTTGCTCCCACACACATTTCCTCCATGTTTCTTCTACCTTGGAACCAGCCGACCAGGGACTGAATCTCCCTAAAATATGATTCAAATTAAGCCTCCTCTCCTTTAAATTGTGGGTATCAGATATTTTGCCTCAGCCACGAAAATAGCTGATCCCATAGGTTAGCAAGATCTACACTGTGTAAAGAAATTTTGTGGGAGAAACTTGAGTTCATTCCCTTGTAAAGCAGTAGATAACACAAAAATAGTTGACAGTGCACATGCTTTGCCAGATTTCAATGAAACACACACACACATACACACACACACACACACACACACACACACAGTGCTCTCCCTCCCTCTCTTCTGCTCCTTCATCCTCTTCCTCTCTTTCATACACACACACACACACACACACCACAGTGTTCCAAAACCCACTTTATAATAATGTCTACTTGTGCAGTACAAAAACAGCAAATAATCCCAAAACATAAGACGCTCTAATACCACCCTTGAAAAAGTCACCCTTGAGCAAGACAGCCAAAAAATCAAAAAGGTTAGAGATGCTTCTGTTGTTATAACTGAATGCAAATGAAAATTACTACGCTGGGCACCAGAGAAGCAGCAAGTTTCAAACTCCAGCATTAAATTCTGGAGGATGGATTCCGCCTGTTGTGACAGGAGGTGGCGGCTGGAGCCGCACTGCTTCGGAAGTGTTTGACGTTCCCCTTTTGTGGATTAGTGGTCCTGAAAGGAAGTATTTTCGTATCACCGCTATGGCCAAAATGAAAACAGCTGCAGTTTCAGGAAGAAAACATCTGCAAAAGACACACACACACACACAAACTGTTAGCCAACATGTCCAAAGAACTCCTAAAATTTAACAGTGAGAAAACTAACAACCGAATCTTTAACAGTGTTAAAGATTGTGAAGAACACGCCACCGAACCAGCCATGCAGAGGGCAAATCAGCAGGTGGACAGGTTCTGCACGGCACAGTTGGGTAGGGGAATGTAAACGAAGTGAGGAGACACCAGCACACGACTGTCAGGGTCGCCAAACTCCAGAGCACCATCACGGCGCTGGGGAGGACGTGCACTCCAGGAGCTCCCACTCTCTCCGTGCCGGAGGGAATGCAGGATGGTGCAGCCACTCCACAGCTCGGTTCAGCAGTGTCATGCAAAACTAAACCCCCTTTCCCATGACCCAGCAAATGCAGTGTTTGGTGTGCACACTGAGAAAGTGGACACTGATGTTCATGTAGAGGCTTGCACACTGAAGCTTACTGCAGCTGAAGAGGAGGCACAGCTCTCCCTTAGCCTCCTGTCTTCATCTGGATGTTGCCTGTGTGTCCTCTGAGGTTCACGTGCAGGACACCTGCCCCCCTGAGGTGACGTGGCTTGTCAGAGCAGGGATGAGTGCAGGGCTCTCAAGTCACCAGGAGCCCCTGCCCTCCGAGAGACCAGTGTACTCATGCAGAACTACACTAGCTCTCCAGACAGTGGGCTCAGGGTCAGTGCAACCAGGCTCATGCAGATCTCCACCCCGCAGCTGTCTGTCCTGCATGACGGGAGGCACATCCTCCTATGAAGGGAAAGATGAAGCTGCTTCTCACAGAGGAATTTTATCTGCTTTTAAGGAAAGAGCACCAAGGTGAGAGTGATCTTCATGTCCCTCCTCTATGCCATGTGCCACATTGGCATATTTTGAGTTGGTATGCTCTAAACAGCTTCATGGCATTATTCATAACCACACAAAGCTGGTAGCAGCTCAGCTATCCTTCAGTAGATGAATGGATAAACACAATAGACTGCATCCAGACAATGGGACACAAATGATCACTAAAAAGAAATGAGCTATAACACCCTGAAAACACACAAAGAAAGCAAAAGAATCCTCAGTGAGAAAAGTCCACTGGAAAAGGTAACATGCCACGATTCCAACTGTTCATCTGGACAAAGCAAAACTATAGGACAAAAAAGGTCAGTGAGCATTAGGCATTAAGGAGAGTGGACAGTGAGTAGGCTCAACACAGAGGACTTTCAGGGCAGTGAAAATAAGTTATTGCCATAGTGGACACATGTCCATATACCTTTATCCACACCCATAGATCACACAACACCAAGAGTGACACCAAGTATAAACATTAGACTCTGTGTGATATATTGTATCAAAGTCTCTGTGAAAGATATTATGGGTAACTCTGTAGCTGCAATTTAATTAAACTGTACAACTAAAACTTCTAAAAAATAAAATATTTTTCAAAATGCTTATGGCCCATCGACATCTAAGTAAGGCTTAAGTCATCAAAAGTGTTTTAAGCGGGGAGGTAACATGACTTGACTTATGCTTTTGAAAAATCACTCTACTCCATGAGTACAGAAGGTAGGTGGGTGGGGTCCAGTGTGGAGAACTGCCCGACAGTCCAGCCGATGAATGATGTGACCTGCGTAAAGATGGTGGCAGTGAAAACGAAGAGCGATCTATATTTTCAATAAAGATGCAGAATTAGATTTTTTTTGAATGTAAAAGACAAGGGAAAAGAGCAATGAAGCAGGACTGCTAGGCTGTAGGATTTCTAAAAAGATTCAGTGATTGTGTTACTCGCTAGGATGGGGGTGGGGTGTGGCGCCGAAATGAGAGAGCACGCCGCGGGAGGACACCAGGATGCTCTCCTTAGAAATAGTACGTGAAAGCTGTAGAGTAGCAGTGGCATACTGGCAAATGTTTAATAACATCTGTTAAACTCTCCAGAAAAAAGACAGTATAAAAACATATTTCAGACATAAATTTACGGTAAGTTTTGCTCACATAAAGAATGATAGTCTCTAATTGACAAATACTGCCAAAAATGCGAAGCCTTCTTTATCATAAAGGGCACAGAGCTCGCTGGCTCTCTGGGAATATTTTCATTGCTTTCGCCTCCAGCAGGGCCCCAGCTGCTGCCTTTTGCAGAGTGAACGGACACAGGAGGGCTAAGCAGTGCCTGGCAGTGGAAGAGCCACAGAGGCTGCCCAAGGGCACCGTGTAGAGCAGGAGATTAACGAATGCCTTGGAGGAGCACTGAGATGTTCAAATTATTTGCTACTATGCCGCACTTGAAAAGTTAAAGGAGCAGGTGCCAGTTTCCAAAAAGTCAAGGTGATACACAGGCATTAACGTGAAGGTGAGGAAGAGAAAAGGGAAGATAGGAAAATACACACAGTGAGGGCAGACAGCACTCAAGCTGGGGGAAGCGTGGGGTTTATTTGAGGAGAAGGAAGGGCTCTTATTTAGCATTTTGCACAAGAACACATGCATGTGCTCGGTGGGATGCTCACAGAGGGTTGGGACAGCAATAATGAAGAGGGGATGGGAGCAGCCGAGAGGAATGGAGGAGGCTGAGAAGGGCCTGGCCCCTCCAAGGGAGAAGGGCGCCGCTTCACTCTGCAGTGGAAGGCAACAGCTAGGAGGAGCAGGAGATGCACTTCCTGCCTGGTGAAGCAGAATGTGTGAGCTTAACAACTAAAACAGTATGAAAAGATGGCAGAGGAAAGAAACTGCAATCATTGGCAGAGAACAGAAAACTAAACTTATTGGGGAAAGGCAGTGAACTTGCTCTATAGGGTAGGTGCTAACTGAGAGTCTGTACTCATGAATTTAAGGAAAAAGGAGTCAGTGAAGTTCTGTGATTCTCATTTTAAAAGATATTCAGCTTCTTCAAGAAGCTACAAAGAACAAAAACAATTTGGTGTAAATGAAGTTTGGAATTTTGACAGCTGAGTGAATAGAAGAGAAGAAATTGAGATTGTTACAGAAGCGACCTGGCAGAGCTGTAGATTCTGAGGAGTGTAAAGCAGAAGAGAAAAGAAGGGCCACAGAGTAAAAGTGGACAGAAGCATTTGATTGGATCAAAGGACTTTCAGAGTTGGGAAGTATTGGGGGAAGTGCACTGAGAAATAGAAGCTGATGTGGTTACAAACGTAAGAAGGTCTAGAATATCGCAGCAGCAGATGACCAATGTAGATAGACAACA
>NW_004955554.1:259077-318779 GCF_000276665.1 Chinchilla lanigera | reverse complement strand
GCAGGTGGAGGGCAGGTGGGGAGCAGGTGGAGGGCAGGTGGAGGGCAGGTGGAGGGCAGGTGGGGAGCACATGGAGGGCATGTGGGGAGTAGTTGGAGGGCAGGTGGAGGGCAGGTGGGGAGCACATGGAAGGGAGGTAGGGAGCAGGTGGGGAGCAGGTGGAGGGCAAGTGGGGAGTAGGTGGAGGGCAGGTGGAGGGCAGGTGGGGAGCACGTGAAGGGGAGGTGGGGAGCAGGTGGAGGGCAGGTGGAGGGCAGGTGGAGAGCAGGTGGGGAGCATGTGGAGGGCAGGTGGGGAGCAGGTGGAGGGCAGGTGGAGGTCAAGACCTCCACCATCTCCATGAATGCTAGGCTGGCAGTGAATACGAGCAAGGAAGCCCGCAGTGAGCCGAGAGCCACATCTTTTCAGTAAGCAAAGATCAGAAGGTTGATCTATTGATGCTGCAGGTAGTGAGTAGCTCATGTGTCAAACAGAAGACTCCAGAATGAGAAGGGAGATGGAAGCAATCCTGCCAGTAGAAGATACTTTATCGGCACCAACCTTGGCCCTGGCAGTCAGCTGAGTGAACAAATAAATAAATGTCTTCTGATGAGAATATCAGTACAAGTTGAATGAAGTCCAGTGATGGTGATATATAAGCCTCAGGGGTTACAGCTCAATATTGGATGTTCTGAGAAAATATACAAAGTGCTAAACATATTTTAGGTTCTTATAGAAAGTCTTCTAAGCTATAAGACTGAGAAAAATGATGTTCCATTCTCAAAAGCAAAAGTCTCCCGTGAAAAGCTTACTTAAAACTGCTCCAACGGGGAGGACAAAGGGAACTGGATCACACGTGTCAGTTGTAGTTTAGAAAAGCAAACAGAGGCCCTGTGATCATAACAGGATAGGAGTTAGTATGATAAAATACTAGAGAAGATGAAATAAGATGATAATTTCAAAGCATAGAAAAGGTAAACATCTGCACATGTGCAAGGTCGTTGTGTTATTATTAATGCAAAGCAAGTGCACAATGAAGATTAGCCCTCTGCTCTCCCTTTGCATGCATACTGTTTGCTTCTGAGTTGGGTCTATGCCTGGCTGGAATACAGATCAACCAGGTATTTAGGGTTCCAAAAACAGTGCCGTGCACAGGTATCTGCAAGAACAGGTTCTGCCCTTATAAGGTAGACTAATTTCGTATAAATATTTTTAGAGAAAACAAACAGCACCCAGCTAGTACTAAATGGTGTGGTTCTGGCCACACAGGTAACAAGAATTCACAAAAAAGTAATCATCATTAGGAAGCACATTAAAACCTAATTAGATTACCTGTGTGCTAAGCTTTGCCCTCAGCATAGGAATTATTCAAGTGCCTGTCACGGCAAGAGATTTTGGCACATGAAAGATAAACTAAATAAAGCAAACTGGAAAAATATAAATGAAAGCATATTCCATCACTCTTCTGACTAAAAGATCATTGTGGGGAGTTGCCTGTCCAACCATGGTAACTCATTTCAAGAGAAGACAATGCAACCATCAAAACAAAAATATCAACAATTTTTGCCTCTTCAATTTTTTTGCCAGTAATTAAAAAACTCTCCACAATCAACCACTTACCCGCCCACTCCATCCTTAGAAGAGTGTTAAGTGTCACTAGGGATAGTCCGTGTAAGATATAATCTCTTCCTTTCAGAGATTTGTGGGCCAGCTGAAACCTGATTAAAACAGATGGAATCGTGCACAATGGTGAATAATTAGGTGTCTTCTTTTCAAATCAGATACTCCATAAGTTCTTGGCACAGTGTTTGGTAAAGCTAAAAAAAAGAACACCTGTAAAGCCTGAAAGAGACCAGGAAGCCTTTGAACAAAAAGCAAAAAAATGAAAACTGAAATTAGCTTCACAATAAATAAGCAAGAAGAGCCAAAAACCTAATCAGAAGTAAACAGTGTGAAGACAGCTTCTTACGCTGAACACTGAACTGCACAAAATAGTCGATATGACACATCTGAGTCCTCAGAAGTCCACAAAGCTGACATGGTGGGAGTTCCAAGGCCACAAGTCCATCCAGTGACAAGGACGTGAAATATTTTAGAGTGAACAGCCATGGATTGTGGAGTAGAGTGTAAAACACACACAGGTTTTTGGAAATAATGGATGAAATTGTGTTTTTGAAATTATCTAGGAGTAAAAATGTCTATCTACAAACAGTAATGGTACTTTTTTTTTTTTTTTTTTTTTTTTTCAGAAAAAAAATGGCAAATTTCTTTTCATCAAGAATGATAGAATTGGGACTGGCACGGCCAGAAGTATATTTTTAAAATAAGAAAACACAATGAGAAGAAATGAATCAGTAGGTTATTAGAGCCGAATTTAGAACACACTGCTACCTCCTCCCCTGGTTACATGATGTGGAATGTAATAGAAATATGTAAAGCTTGTAGAGCTCCCAAACAAAATATAACATGCAGATTAATCTGCCTTAGATATACAGACTGGACGGAGCCAGGACTGGGGAATGTCTGGGAACGTGGCAAGGAAGATCACTGCCTCAGTCAAAGCTCCCCGAGAAAAGCTTGTCGTGAGAACGTGTTCACGTGCACACTCAGTCCACAGCAGAGCGAAGGAGGGTAGGACACTCTGAGCAGACGTGAGGGTGGGCATCAACTTTCAGTTATAGGTGCGGTTCTTGTTTTTCATTAATCCAAACGCCTTCAGGTGGCTGGTAATAATTACAAGTTGGGTTTACACTTTCTGTCTCAGGAATCACAAGCAAAAAACACAGTGATCCAGGGCAGCTCGATGTCCCTTGGCCACTCATGTCAGATTCACAGGGACGCAGCATCCCAGCTTGGAGGCCCGGCAGGGCACAGGAAGGTGGGCAGCAGACGGGATGCAGGGGCGGCTGGCGCCAGCCTGCAGCTCATCAGCAGAAGCAAGGCGAGACAGATGGGCTCCTCGGCCAGCCGTAGCCGCACGTTTAGTGCGTTCCCTGGTGGAAACGAGAGAGATTAGCAGCGCCTGACAGGTACCACACGGAGGCCAAGACTACGGGACCGTCAGACTGCAGAACGCCGTTAATTGTGAAAGTGGGAGCATAGTTGGCCACCACTCACCTCCTGTGGTTGGTGTCAGTGCTTCAATATCGAAAAGAAAAAGACAGTCTGAGGCCAGTGATCTCAGAGACTGCCCCGCCTCCCGCTGAGCCCGTAGAGAGAGAGTTGATGGTTGCATTATAAACTCTCCCAAAGGGCTTTCTCCTTTCATCTGTGACTTGCCAGATCCTCACACTCGCGTGACCAATAACTTGCTTTAAGTCACTTTTGCCACATTTGTAAAACAGACAAAAAGCAGCTTTTTAGTGCAGCTGTTTCTTTTTTACGTTATTCTAATGTAAACACAGTGACAGAGAACAGAAAAGAGAGACAGCAATCTCAGCAGCTCTTTGCCCGTTTACTCATTTTAGGAGAAAAAGCTTCCGATGTGTAAAAGAATACTTGTGAGAATGAGAAGACCCAGTAGAGCACAATTGCTCCTCACCGTGAAACTCCTGATAACACACTTCAGACCTCTCTGATATTCCCTCTCTGGAATCACGACCTCCGCCCCTGCAGCCTAAGGAAGCCAAGATTATATATACCAGAGAAAAAATATATTACTATACTTCTGGTGTTACACTTATTATAACATTGAACACGCCCTCCTTCCGTAGAAAGCAATAACCCTTGTCACGCGAAGTTCAGTAGGTCCAGAAAAAACTGAATTCTAAACATCATTTACAAGTCATTTCATCATTGAATATTTTGGTTCCAAGCAAACCATTTCCTCTTAAGTCTCTGTCTTTGCTCTTTTTCTCTCACCTCAAGTTTCACAGCTTACTCCTTCCATCCTAACTCATCACTTTTAAACCAAAATAAAAGGTAGACATTATAGCAGGCATGTAATATTAGATGTAACATGCATAGAACACATCATATCAACTACCAGTTTATCATTATTATCTTTCAGAATTCTTGAAGATTTAAAAAATAATACATGTAAGCCAGATGTGGTGGCCCATGCCTTACAATCCTAGCAGTCTGGGAGGCTGAAGCAGGAGGATCACAAGTCTGACCCCTGACCAACTTAGGGACAACGAGTCCCTGTCTCAAAACAAAACACAAATGACTATAGATGTGGCCCCTGGATCATTTACAGTAAAAAAAAAAAAAGTAAAACACCCCTACCTTGGTGTCTACCACCAACATTCATTATATGGTTATTGTTATCATACTTATTAGCATATAATGAAGTTCTTTTCATGTCTGTCTTTCGATGGACAGCTAGCTCCAAGAGGACAGGCGTGATATCTCCCTCTATTTATGTAACAAACAGACGTTAAACATCTGCAATGTGAAAGGTACTGTGATGTGTATCAGTGAGATACATGGAGGACCAGCCATGTACAACTCCAGAACTTCCTAAAATCAGCTACCACCTGAGTTATTAGTAACCTGTACCACTTTCTATGCCCCATCACTGAACTCTTCACATACCATATTTCAAATGTCTCTTGTTTGTCTTATGGAGCCAGAGAAAGCGTTCCTTACTTTACTCAGACTTGCAACAATTCAATGTTAATTCACTATCTTCTATGTTCTGATCAATGCAGAAACAGTCATTTTGATATTATTTTTAGAAATCACAATTATGTCTAGTAAACACTGAATTTTCAAGAAAATTCTACCCTGTAGCCATGAACCTTAGCTAATGAGTTTTCAAATTTTTGAGAAGATTATACATAGTTGCTCTTATTAAATAATTAATTTTCAATGGTTTACACACACAACCGGTTAATCACTGACAATATATTTTCTTTGGATATATTTTTAATGTTTTTTCAGATTATAAGAGAAAAATATGAAGTCATAGCAGATAATATTTTCAGATTGAGATGTGAGATTTCCTTCAACTTAAGATCTAAGAAAATTCCCAGATAACAATAAGACGAATTCACAAAGTGAAAATAATAATTTCCTGGTGAGATTTCTCAGAGATGTCTAGATGGAAGATGAAGTGGGTGTGATACCCCGCGTTCCTCACCTTTGCAACCACACCGCTTCTCCATCATGGAGCTGTCTGAACCTCACCCAACAGGGTTTTCATTTGGAGGATAAGTGGGCTACACCCAGTCATCTGAAGAAATTTCACTCACTTTTCTTAATGCAGAAAAGAAGTAACAATTCCACTCTAATTGCAATCACTGGAAATAAAGGATGAACTTTTAAGTATCTTAGTTTATCCCCAACTTCTATGCCAAAACCATTCTTCTAAACAGAGGGTTTAAATGGCTTTCAGAGAAAGGAATTTATGTCATATTTTTAGACTGCCTAAGTAAATGCACAAAAGATATGTCTATACACCAGCAGGGATCCTACACAAAGACAGGATAGATAAAAATAATAATTTAAAAGGTAAGTAAAAATAATAATTTTATAGTAATTAATTTCAACTTTCATTAGCTGATATAATAAATAAGATCATTATACTCAATGTAATCATGTTCCACAATACAACCCACTGTAAAAGAAAATTTTAGGATAAAGGAACAGTTTAGCTTTTAAATTCTCCTAGAGTTTTCTAAATTTCAACTATATGTTCTACTCATACTTACCATTAAGACAAATTCCATTTTCTTTGATAATATCCCATCATTTCCACTGACATACTAATGGATCCCACTGTGTGTTACAAGTTTATGGCTGTATGATTCATTTCTATGATAATCTCATTTTCATTAATATAACAGCCCCAATTGTAGAACATCAATTCCTGAGATATCCACATTCACATGCTAATGACTTTTTCAACCCTTAATGGGTTTTAAAAGAGAAAAGTCACTTTGTTCTATTTAAAAACATAACTCTGGAGGAAACTTCAACCAACTACATTACCTAGTGTCCTCTCAGCAAAATGTTAATGATTCAGAAAGTAGTAATCCACACATTTGCATATATGCAGAACATTTCCTCTAAAAGATCATAACAGGAAATCTGAAACTCTGGAGAATAAATCTTCCAAGTGATTCACCATACAAGAGTACATACTCTGGGACATAGTACAGTGATTGTACTGCAAAGTCTGATAGCTGTGGACCTTGGGATGCATGAGTAGGCTTCAAACAGGAAGTAAGTCCACTGATCTTATAAGCAAAACCTCATGGCATATATTTTAAATTTTCCACAGCTTTCATCACACTCTGAAATCAATCTGCATATTCCAAAAAGAAAAGTCTTGTTCAAATGTTTAAAAGATCTCACCATTAGTGTATCCCTATTCACACGAACTAACTGGGCTGGGAGCTTAGACCATATGAAGCAATATGCATACAAACAGAACTTGGAGGAAATAGTACATTTATCCCTAAATATCCATATCATGAGGACAAGTATGAACTGGGGATCATAAAAAGAGAATGCTAGAGTAATAGACTTTACTTGAGAAAGCAGGAATGTGGCTTAAGTTAGAGTAGAGCTGGAGATGTTTATACCCTTCTCATAAGAAAACTGGGTCAACTCTGTTAATCAACAGCAGTTATCTTCATGAAAACAAGCTGGAGGACCCATTATTAATGGTGAGAGACAAAGGAGGTAAAATCTATGTGGCAAGGTGGGGAAGTTCTCCCGTAAGAGTTGTTGTGAGAATTCTTTTTCTTATGGTATCTACTCTTGAGAAAAACAAGTGATTTGGGACAAAGTCTAATTGGAGCACCAAAAAATGGAAGGAGAAAGATAAATTCATCCCAGTGAGAAAGACAGTTTTTGTTCAGATTAAAAAAAAAGAGAAAAGTAAGAGGAAGAGAAATAATATAGAGATGGAGAGAGATTGGGAAAATGTAGAAGAAAACTGCACAGTGGAAGGATAGCTAAAGCAAAGTTAACCGATCCAAATGTCCAGAGGCAGACTCAAGTCTTGTGGGGCTAAGCTTGTGCAATTTTAGTGGTCCTTGTTAAGAAAAGAGAATCTATAATACTAAATTTCAAATTAAGAGCAGATCTTCCAGAGAAAAGTAGAAGTTGGAGCCCCTAAAGTTTCAGGGCAATTGGTGTCCCCGAAATTCACAAGGAGTCCTGTGTTTCATCCCAAGGGAGTCTTTTCCTCTGCGGCATGTAAACATGGTCTTCAGCACATATTCGGCAGATTTCAACCCAAAAGCTCAAAACAGATGTGACTTTTTGTATGAAATCTAAGAAGAGGACGAACTGATGAGGTGGAGAGAACCCAGAAGCAGAGCTGGTCCTGACAACAGGGAGAATACTCAGCAGCTCTGCTCACTGCTAGGCTGTCTTCCCTGTAGATCCTCAGTTCTCAGAATCAAATCTGAACAGGGAGCAGGCACCAGCATTACTGCCAAGGCAGAATGGCAAAGGGGCTGGAAAGAAAGTCGGGAAATGGAAATTACACACTGTTAAGCACTATAAAATGGCATGTTACTCTTACGTAAACTGTGGAAGGGCCGAGATATCTGCCTTGCCTTGGATTTATATAAAAACCTTCAATGTCTATAATCTATAGGAAAGCATATTTGGAATAAGTATAAAGTAAAACAAACATGTTAATCAAGGAATTCCTTCAAATCACAATGGTTCTGAGAGCTGGGGAAGAGGCAGGGCCTTGCACATGCTAGGCAAGAGCCTCTACACCTGAGCTCTATCCCCAGACTCACCATTTTTAGTGCTTCCTGTGTGCTCTCTATGGTCTGTCCCTGTCCAATGGTCTTTTCTCTCTAACTTCTACACATATTTTAGGCCTGAGGCTATATATTTCCTCAAAGAGTTTCCTTAGCCCAAAACCTAAGAAAAAATGTTTCTGTCTCTCCTTTTCTCTCAGTATAATTTATATGTCATAAAGTTCAGTCATTATCTGTGTACTGGTTAATGAGTTTAAATAAATTGATGTATTTTACAAATAGCACTTCAATTTTGTTTTAAGGCTTTTCCATTACCCCCAATAAGTTCCATTATGCCCTTTATAAGAAATCTCTATCCCCAGCACCAGGAAACCATTGATCTGCTTTCTGGCTGTGTAGTCTGGTCTTAGGTAGGAATTTCACACAGACCAAGCCATTGCATATGCATCCTCCCACTCCGGATGATACTGAGGTTCCGAAGTGGTGACACATGCACCAGCACTGTGTTGTTTTGATTGACAGGTAATATTCAGTTGTGAAACCAGCTTCATTTTGCTTATCTGCCCATCAGTTTGATACGGGCATTTAGACAGTTTTCAGTTTGTAGCAATTATGAACAATGCTGTAATCAACACTCACAAAGAAGTCTCCACTTACATTATGCTGCCTACATACCTGACAGTAAAATTACTAGGTCACATGGCCAGTGTGTGTGTAACTCTTTTAAGACATGATTAGGCTCTTTCCAAAGTCAGGGTGTTGAAGTCCACCCCCAGAACTGTGTGTCCTGCTCCAGTTTCTCCACACCCTTGACAGCACTGGGTGCTGTCTTTTTAATACTACTCGTTCTAGTATGTGATATGATCATTCATTGTTCTTTTAATTTACTTTTATCCAACGAATGATCATTTTGAGCCCGTATTTTGAAATGTCTATTCAGATCTGGTGTCCATATTTTACTTGATTTGTTTGGTTTCTTATTCTTGAGTTACAGGAGTTATCCACATATACAAGTCATTTACTAGGTGTACAGTTGTACATATTTTCTCCAATTCTGAGTTGCGTTTTTCTATATTCTTACTAGACTCCTTTGAGAACTAAATCTTTCACTTTTAATTTAGATAAGATCTACTTTATCTTTTTTTTCTTATGGATCATGCTTTGGAGGTCAAATCTAAAATGTCTTTCCATAATTTAAGAACATAGATTTTCTTCTGTTTTCATCTTGAAGTTTTATACTTTTAGTGCTTACCTTCAAGTATATCATCAATTATATGTTCATTTTTATTATTGGTGAGGTAAGAATTTAAATTCCTTTATTTCCTTGTTTCTTATCATATTTTTTGCATACTGTATCAAATATTCCAGCCCCATTTGCTAAAAAGATTACAAAAAATTACAATAGTACTTCTGCAAAAATCAATTAAACATAATAATGATGGGTATGTCAAAATTGTGGACATCTATACATTCCTCATGCATAATTTTGATAAATGCATGTTATTCACAAGCAAAAACATATACTCATATGTTCAACTTATTCAGTAAACAAATCATGGTGTAATTACAATGTAGGTAGCTTAGAAATAAAAAAGTGTTTAAGTTTGTGTAGGAAGTGACAAAGGTCTCAAGAGAGCAGGCAGAAGTAGCATGGATATTTATGCAAGAAGAAGAACATTAGCATGGGCTCCACAGGGACTCTGACGTCAGGGTTGGGTCTGCAGGGACAGATGGGATGAGCCCTGCAGACTGCACTGGGGGGCATTTCAACATGGGGAAAGGAGCAGGATGCAGGCATAGGACAGCTAGTGGGAGGGCAGTAGCTGGGCATGTATGGGAATCACAGAAGAGACAAGCACGGTAAAATGGAAAAATAAATTTGAAAAGCTTAGTGAAAACTAAAGAATTGAATTTATTTTCCAAGAAATGGGAAGAATTGGAGTCGCTTAGGGTTTATGAGTAGGAGGATGTAGTGATTGATGCCTGCGGCTCTGCCAATAGCAGTAAAATGAAACTGCTAAAAACATTTACCATCATTCTAAAATTATTTAATTTCACCAGGAAATGCTGTGATTTAGCTCTTCCTCTCACATTTTCTGTATTTATTCTTAACCTAATGCCAATTAAATCAGAATACATTAACTCTCAAGATTTGGGGTAGTCTTTTTCTTTTAGGTTTATTCTTCCATTTATTCAACTTATATTTATTAAGTGTATTCTGTGTGCAGGGCACTGGTGACTTAAAAAGAGAAAGAAAACCTATGCTTGGCCTTCATGATGAAAATTTACACAGGAAGAAATGTAATATATGCTGTGCCTTGTGTCTAGATGTCCTCCCAAAGCCTCATATGGTCATGGGTAGGGCTTTCAGAAGTGTCTGGATCTAGAGTGTGTCATGCTGGGATTAAAGATATGTGATTATTAAATCAGCCTAATGATTGGTTTGGCACTGGCCTAATCATAGTACCTTTGACAGAGTATAAAAGGGGCAGAAAGAAGCTGATAAGGTCCCTTGATTGCTGTCACCTGCTTGATTGCCATGGACTATATCTCCTCTGTGATGCTTCTCTGCAATGCTACCCTGCCTTGGAGCCAGCTGACTACGAACTGAAACCTCTACGTACTATGAGCCTCCACTTAATTTTGGGTGTTCCGTATTTTGTCTCAGCAATGAGAAAAGAAACTATGTATACAAATTATGACTTCTAAAGTGTAATAGCCTCTTATACTTAAGTAGACATTTATATTTTGAAATTTTATTTCACATGTGCATTAATATTTTTAACCCTCATAAAAACCATTTTAGGACAGTATTACAAACTGGACCCAACGGTACACACCTGTAGTCCCAGCTACCAGGGAACCTGAGGCAGGAGGGTCACATGAGCTCAGGAGTTCTAGACTAGCCTGGGCAATAGAGCAAGACTCACCCTTAAAGAAGAAAGGAAAAGAATCAGTGTTACAAGACTGACATTATATGCGAGGATATTAAAGAACATATGATTAACTCATTCAAAATCATAAACCTGAAACGTTAGAAAGTCAGTACAGGCAACCCAGACCTCCTGCTTCTAAACCCAATACTGGTGCTTTAACATTTAGAGATTTTAAATGATAGATAGTTTTATAAATTAGCATGCACATATTTCAATATCTAGTTTAATCCATGGTATGATATATAATGCTGAAAAAAAAGTCCCGCAGGTTTCAATACCTTTCTTGCCCATTTTCTTCTTCCTACACAAACACCTATCCCACTTGTTATGGCTTAGATTTACACTGTCCCCCAAAGTCTCAGGTGTTCAGCAATGGGACCGTTGAAAGGTGACAGGATCATGGGGGGCTCTATTCACCAGTGGACTGATCCATGGGGGAGCTCATGGCTGACAGCGCCGCTGGCAGGCACTGCCTGAGTGGGACTGAGTCACCTGTGGTGTGACCTGGAAGGGTGCTTTCTTGTTCTGGGCTTCTGTCTCTTTCCCTCTCCCTTCCCCTGCTTGCCCCCTCACTGCCTCCCCTATGGTGAGCAGCGGTCCTCTGCCACACCCTTACACAAAGCCATTTTGGCCTTGGAGCCAGTTGACCCCAAATCATAAGCTAATCCCCCCAAATCATTAGCTAAATTTAAAATCTCCTCTACATTGTGGGGGTTGGGTGTTTTCTCCCCACCCCATCCCCATACACATGCAAGTGCTTGATAAATGCCACCACCGTCTAATTCTGACTGCCCGGCCTTCTGCATCTCAATGCACTACCTCCTACTCTGAGAAGTAAGGCAAGACTGGTCCTTAACAGAGCAGCTGTTTGTCAGAAAGTATGGAAGGCTCAGCCCAGAGCTTCTCAGGGTAGAAAAAAAAAATGAATAAATTGAGGGCTGAGAAAGCTCAGAGCTCTGTAAACAGGTCAAAGATTTTCCATTGATTCCAAACCGATGGATTTGGCACTGAAATATATCCTTAATTTACGAAGATCAGCCTTACAAGACATTCATCCAAGGATTACATAAGAACCAAGATGCTGAAGTCTAATCTTCCCTCTAGAGAATGATCATTTCTCAAAGCAAAATCTTGCTGTTGCCATGGCACAGTGATTTAAGTCAGTGTTAGAAAATTAGACTTTTTAAAAAATTACCCATCTATATTTTGTTAGAAATGTGTTTAGGAAATTTCTAGTAACACCAGTGGTATTATAACAGGAATGTATTTTAACATAAAGCTAATTCTTTCACAAAGAACATATCAAGAATTCAGCTGAGATCATAAAAGTTTGCATGCAAATTGCCATACATATATCTTCATTTTTAATTCACAGTGGTTTTGTGTTTCTTAACAACAGGAGCTAAATAACTTAATCTACATCAAATGGGGGGAACAAAATTACAGTCTATTGTTCACATATAACAAAGGAGAACAGAATCCTAAGAAACTACTGAGTGAAAATAGTCATATAACATCTATGACACATTAAAAGTCTTAATAGTACAGATTCATGAAGAGAATTAAACAAAACGTTTTTGCACTTCACACTTTTGTATCTAATTATTGCGTTGCTTTTTAAGATCAAACATAATTGTTATAACAATCGTCACTTCAAAATAATAATCATTTAATCTCAGTATAACATAATCTCTGGAGAAAATAAGCACATCAACTTTTAAACTTATTTTAAAATAATTATATATTCATCTAAGCAACTACTTTGAAGATAACAATATGTAATACAACAACCATTGTTAATTTCCTATCATCTTTTTTTGGAATTCTGTATCATTTCTACTGTTTTTGTGTTGTTTTGTTTTTGTTCTTTTCTCTTTAAAATAAAATAAAAAAGAAGGAAACTCATTCTGATATCAGGCATTCTCTCAAAAATAAGATAATTATACGCTCATAGGAAGCTGCAAACAATAACAACAAGAAAATATAATCAGAGCGGCCCCCATATACCCTTTTCCCAGAACATACCCTTTATGAGTTGAGGAAACTTGTCCACCCACTTTCATCATCTCAGATAACCATAATGCAGTGCAACAAAAAACCTGACCACGCTAAAATCCACAGAGTTTAGTTAGACTTTAATGATTTTGCATGCATCTTGGGTCTGTGCCTTGGCACACAATATTTTCACATGTGCGTATCCACATAAAAACTGCCACCGTCAAGATGCAGAGCGGTTCCATCACCATCCACTCTCCGGTTTGTGCCAGCAATCTATTTTCTGTCTCTCCATGTTATTTCAGGAATGTTACATAACTGGAATCATGAAAGTTAAAATCTTTCATAATTTCACCCAGCAGAATTCTCTGGTGGCTCCTGTAGGGTGTTTCATGTGTCAGCAGTTTGCTCCTGAGTTGCTGAGTAGAGCCCGCAGTGCAGATTTACCACATTTTCACCACTCACGTTGACAAGACAGCTGGCTATTACTATAAACAAGATTATTACAAACATCTGTATACAAATTTTTGTTTGAACATAGATTTGCATTTTTCTGGGATAAATGTCCAACATGACAACACATAGGTCATATGACAACTGCATGTGATACTTTAAACTAGACCTAACGCTGGCTTCGTATGTGGCAGTCACTTAATACAGTACTATGTGAAAATCTGTCTTCAGAGAACATTCTTGTAACAAGTAGCTAAGTCTTAGCCAATCACAGCAGTTGAGATTGAACCAGCTACAGGTAGCCAGTAGGCCAGACCCTGCCCTTATGAGGCAAGTGCTCTGCATATTATTTCCTTCTGTGTCTTTAACTATGGGCTACCCACGCTGTATATGTGGAGCTCTCCAGAGCCACACTGGTCTAGTCTGCTGCCCAGTTCATGGGTTATCTTTGCTCAGAGAAAATCTGCCAGGTTTAATTTATCCAAAAGTTTTCTGTTGCGCATGTCTACTTTTATAAGAAATAGCTAGACCATCTTTCCGAGTGACTGAACCATTTTACGTTTTCACCAACAAAACACAAATGATTTGATTTCTCAAAATCATCAGCATTTGGTACTGCCACTGCGTTATTTTCATCATCCTGATGGGGCATGTTCAGATCTCATTACGGTTTGGTCATTTTCCCAATGTAATGAAGTTCAGCTTTTTTCTCATGTGATTATTTTCCATCTGTCTGTTTCTGATGTTCTGATTGGATTGCCTGTATTTTTATAGTTCACGTTTCAGTCTTTATGTCATATAGCAACGAGATTTCGGGTATTTACATTCTTTGTAAAATATGAGATTAGCAAAGATTTTCTCCAGCATACAATCGTTTTATAAACAAGAGACTGTTAGATTTCATGTACAATTAAATTATGTCCTCCAGGGAACATCAGAACAAATCAGTACTCATCTTTTTGTCCAAAAATACAGAGAATAATTAAGAATCTCAGCATTAGAGGCAACAAAAAAGAGCTTTTAAAGGGTGAAACTCATATTTTGTCATTCTCAGCATTAAGCTTCTGGTGGCCAGTGGCTAAATGCATCAAGTGTTGCTGAGAACTGTCCTCCGCTCCATTTCCATGGCTGGTGTTACCTATGACCTTAGGAGTTGGCTCTTTCCATCAGAATGTTTTTTGGATATAATGACCAGTGCATGGAATACTCTTAAGTCTACAAAAAGAAATATTTACAAAAATTTTCTTATGACACAAGGAAAATATTACTGACTGTGAAATACTCTGTCTTCATTTGTTATAGACAATAAAAATAAGCCAACCTGAAATTTTTTATCAGTTAAATTTTATTTCAAGATGGTACAGTGACTGATTCATAAGTTAAATTTAATATTTACCTGAAAATCCTGTAGTGCTGTAAAATACAATTTAAAATTAATCTCTTTTCAACAGGATTGAAAAGCAAACATTAAAGATCAGTTAAGAGTTTTGCTTAAATTTTTATTAATGACCTTCTATCATGGTTTTTAATGCTCAGATTAATATCCTTCTTCACAAGAATGGCAACCTAAATTAAAAGTATATCTATCTTTTAAATGCAGTTTATTAAGAAACAAAATAGTTTTTGCTTATATAACACCATTCAATTGAGGGGTGGGATGAATGAAACTTGTTTTATATTAACGTCCTTATGTTTTATTTATATAAATGATGCTGCCAGGCAGATTCAACACATAAGTGCCACTGAGGGATTTTAGAGTGTGTATGTGTGTATGAAATTTATTAGGGTAGAAATAATGGTACCTCTGCAAATAATTGACATAGAATTTCTGAACACTGAAGCATATTAACCTAAATGAGGGTCAAAACAAAACCGCGGAGGTCCAAGGCAACTTCGGAAGAGCTAGCTGTCAATTAACAGGTGATGGAACTAGAAGGATAGTGGAACTGAGAACTGATGCCTAAGCTAAGAAAAGATAAAGGCAGTGCGCCCCCTGCAGGGCGGTGAGGTCCTTGCGAACAACGTCAGCGGTGTATTGTGCTTTTGTGGAGCTATTCCCTCAGTACAAGTCTACAGGCAGGGAAAGTCCGCCCTGCAACTTCAGCTTTTGCATTTAAAGGACGTTTTTCCTGTGACAGGGGCTGAAAGCCGGTCTCTGTCAGCGGCCAGGAAGCGAATTGCACTGCAGAGTGTGGGCAGCACGGCCAGAAACCACTGTGGGCAGAAAGCAAACCCGATGGTGCGGCCTTCCACGGCAAGCGGACTGAGGTAAGAACAGCAGCATTCACAGCCAGCCATTCAGTGGAACTGAGTTGGAGGAGGTACTTGATCTTGTTAACAACACCAGTGACAAAATGAGGCCTGGGGGCGGGGAAAAAAATATAATGGCCAAACCTCATTACATGTTTTCACTTAAAATCTGAAAGGAAAATATTTTTCCTGAGATACCTCCGAAACACACTCTGAATATCATTTTAAAGGACAATGCTACAAGATGAAATCCCCGCTTCTAAAATACCTTTTAATTTCAAATTTCTGAGAAAACAGTAAGGAAATGCTACAGTGTCGTTATTAATCTTCCTGTTTTATTTCTCATTGTTTCAACTGTTCAGATCAAATAAACTAGATGGGAGTAGAAAAAGATGATGAAATTTCATTCAGGAAATGATAATTTTACAAATACTTAAAGTTTATTCCTGTTCCAGGGTGTGATTCTCACCACCGGCACCGTTCTGTACCGGAGCACAGAACACATCAGACGTCTGCGTGCTAACTTGACAATTATACAGTGGCAAAACACAGCTAGTGTGTCACTGCCATTCACAGCGTTAATTCTAAGGTGATATTTCTTGCTGAAAATATTGCTGTAGGCAGTGAGTTTAAATATATAACATATAAAGCTATCAGACTCTAAGGGAAAAACTAGGGTAAACCTTCAGGACATAGAGCTGCGTATAGAGTTTTTAGACCTGACACAAAAGCAAGCTCTATAAAATAAAACATCAATACATTGAATACTGAAATTAAAAACTATTACTACCAAAACAACCCTATATAAGGCTAAAAAGACAAGCTACAAAATGGGAAACAGTACTTGCAAATATCTGACAAAGAGCTTGTTGGGAGCCACTGGAGCTGGAAGTGGGTCATATGTGTGACGGCAGGACAGAGCCAGAGCTCAGTCTCAAGAAAAATGTCCTGCCTGGACAATTACAGTCGTTAGTCACTAGGCAACATTACCTCTCATCATACCAACTTTGCAAGAGTATAAATAAACACCCCTACTGTTGAAGTCAGTCCTCTTGCCTATCAGGTGAGAGGTAGCTCCACCTGACCCCAGCTGTTGTCTCTTGTCTTTATTTTCTAAACCCTCTCACCGGAGTCCTACATTTAGTGCTCAAACTGGACACCTGGTGAGAGAAAATAAGTGGGCAGTGGGTACGTATCCCAAGAGTGCACAGCAGAAGCAGGAAAGCACATTTGTGAAAGCTGGTATTCAGCACTGGGGTGCAGGGTACTGGCCCATCAGGTGTAAAGCGTGGGGATGTATGTTCTCTAGGGTTAGAAGATACACAGGCTTCTAAGAAGCCAAAAGAGAAAAGGATATTGAAGCACAAGTAGAGGCTCAAGGCTCCCAGGGGTATAGGTCTGTAGAAGTGCTTGTTGCATGTTTGACTCCTGTCTTTAATTTTCTGGATGTTGGTTTGGAGGAGTTTTGTAACTGTTCTGGCTCAGAATGTTTTCTGAATCAAGTCCAGAGCCTAAGTGGGACATGGAGGGCGGAGCAATGGTTCTGCCAATAGAGCCTGCGCCCTCTGGCCTGATCCAATTTAGGAAGGAAGAACTGGTGGGGACAAAAGGGACTTTTCCCCACCAAAGAGGTGTCTCCCCATGAACTCTATCTCACAACACTAGATGGAATTGAGTGAGCCGCAGGCGGCCATCCCGGCCTTTTCAGCTCAGAGAAATTTTTCTGCATCACAGGTTAGAACTTCCGCCTGTCAGAGAGGAGAGCCGTTTTCTCTCTCTTCCCTGAAAATTGCAGTAAAGGAAACCAGACTGGCAGGGGAGCCCATGGAGGATTTTCAGCATTTTTACCCTGTAACTGAAGTTCAGGTCCCCAAAAATCTTGAACAAGTTATGCATCATTATGAAGCTATACCTTTCAAAATCCTAAGAGTTCAAACAAGCAGTTGCTACTTATGGCCCTACTGCTCCCTTTACCTTGAGTTTAATGGAAATTCTAGGACAACAGATTATAGCCCCAAATGATTGGAAAAGAATAGCTAACGCATGTTTACATCCAGGAGACTATTTACTATGGAAAAGAAACTTCTGTGAATATTGCACTGACCAGGCAGCTCATGATGCTGTTCACAGCATGGCTATTACAAAGGATATGCTAATTGGAGAAGCTGCCTTTGCCACCACAAACAATCAACTGACCTTTGAACTGCCAGCGTAGGAACAAACCAAGATGGCTGCCGTGAGAGCTTGCAGGGAGCTTTCTTCTAAGGGAGCGGCAGCCCTCAGTTTGGCTTCTATTCATCAGGGCCCTGAGGAACCTTTTCAAAATTTCGCCACATGCTTATTGCAGGCTAGTGAGAGGATTATAAATAACACAGAAGCTAGCAAACTAATAGTTCAACAGCTGGCCTTTGAAAATGCAAATAAATGCTGTAAAGAGGCTTTAAGACTCCACAAAAAAAGTGGGCTATGTTGCTGGAGATGATTCGGATCTGTGCAGATATTGACCCCTCATATATACGGGGGGCTGCCTTGGCAGCAGTTATCACTCAGATTATTCATCCACCATCTGGAGGAAAGGGAAGAAACAAGGCTGCTTATTTTCATTGTGGGAACAGGGGGCATTTTGCCCAGAACTGCTGTGCTACACATATAAGGGCAGCACAGCCATTATTTGTCTCTTCAACTAAAGCTTGCAGTCCTCGTACTAAGTGTCGACAAGAGTGTCACTGGAAGAACGAGTGCAGGTCTAGAACTGTTGGGAAAGGTTGGACCCTCCGGGGAAGTCCCCTTTGGAGCTTGCCTTGGCCCCATCAAGTAATGGGGGCTGCCCAGATGGCTGCAATGGAGGATGAGGTGCTGGGCCCATTCGTGTACCTGGCATGCGCCTCCTACTCCTATCCCTTCCCCTACTGGCTGGACTCCAAGGGCACCAATGGCTGGTGGCTCCACAGCAGGGGACACCCTCGTGCCTCATTCTCCTCCCTCATATTCTTATTACACGTGAGCCTGGGCTTCAGGCCGTTCCCGTGCAGGCCCAGTTGCCATGATGTCGGGGTGAAACTGCAGGGTGATACCTCAGTTCAGTGTACACTCAGGTGGTGGATGCCACTGTGCAGGGCCTGGAACTCGGGAACCCCGGCCAGCCCCATACACTTCCCATACTCCTACTGCCTCACCAGCTGTCTGGAGGAGGCCCTGGCAAGCATGCAGAGCCCTGCAGCACCAGAGGATGATGATGGGGCAGCAAGGAAGGCATGCCCACTGCCAAGGGGTGGGCAAGAGCAGCAGGAGGCTCAAACTAGTGAGGTGGCCCCACAGGCCACGCTGCAGAGGGCAAAGTGGCCCCTGGTGGCAGGAAGGGCTGGGGACGGCAGAGACACAACCGCCACTGTGCAGGAAAAGATCGCCACCAGGAGCTGAGCCAAACAAGAAGCACTTGCGCTTCTAGCAGGAATGTGGCTATTATCACTGCAAGGACTGCAGCATCTGCTGGGGAAGTGCATTCTTTTGGTGTATACAGTGTGCAAACAAGGTTTACTTTAAACAACTTTGCAAAATGTGTCAAAAATCTTACAACCCTTACTGAGTGGAGACTATCACCTGTCAAAGTTGTAAAAGAGCTAAATATTCCTGCCCAGTAAGACTTCGCCACGTGGACCCCAAACACTCCCGTTGTCAAGACCTTTGTGAGAGCTATAGGAGAAGGCGCCCTTCCTGTGACCGCACCGGTGTTTGGAATCTGGGCAAGAATAGAGTATCCAGCAGCCAGAGCAAAAGCGACAGCCAGCATGCACAGTGGCTGGGCACCTCCTCCGTGGCTACAGAGGCAGTAACCACGGAGCCGCTTGTGGGCGGGGGGATGCAGGCAATAGAGCCCATACCCGAGAATAAAGCAGGACTGTTGGTGCCCTGCCAGAAACTCACTCCCCACCCCACAAAGCGATAAAATAGAAGCTGCAGCCTGTTACTGCCAGAGCCTGAAGTCAGTGCTGCTCTGCCCAAGGCTGTGACTGAGGGCTGCAGCCTTGCTGACAGCCATGTCCTCTCACCTCTCTGCTCACGGGCACTCACATTCCCTGCCCACAGAGCCCTTCCCCAGCTCACTGCTGTTCTGTTCCGGTGCTACAGGATGCACTGGGGGGCAGATAGAACAGGGGACAAAGGGGCCAAGGCCCAGGGCAGGGATGGAGGAAGCCACCCAGGGAGAAGCTGGCAAAAGACTGAAGCTAGATGGGCGCAGGAGGTGCAGCAAGGATGGGAATGAGGGGCTGTAGGAACACATAGGAAACCTTGGTCGAGAAGCAAAGGAGGACACGGCTGCAAAGGCCGGCAAGGCCGCACAGGGCTGGGGCATGAGGACCTCCAGGCAGCCAGGAGACCAGCCAGTGGTAGGTAGCTGGCACCCAGGCCCCGGAAAGGACAGGGCTACCCAGCACCAGCCCAGCCGTGCCAGGCCCACACTAGCTGGCGCTGCACATGGCAAGGGTGGCGGCAGGGCCAGGAGGGCGACACGGGCTGAGTGGCCCGGAGACTGGTGAGACCTGGAAGCAGTGATGGGGAGCAAGGAGCAAGGGCTGAGCCCCTCAGTACCTCTGTGGCAGGTGTCTCCGAGGCAGAGGGGATGCTCAGGTCTCCCTGCTGCAGGATGTATAGGGCCTGTTCCCTGAGCTGCATAGCTTCCTGCAGGACTTTGTCCCCTAGGCACTGCGCCAAACAATGAAACAATAAGCTACGGTTTAGTGCTGACACTTACCGAGGAGTGTCTATGTGTGAGTGGTTTATTCTCCTAACATAATGGCTCTAGCCAGTAGCTCAGTGGGAGAAGATTCCCTCTCACATCAACCTGAACCAGCAATTAGAGTCCATCTTATGGATAGATGCACATTTTATGTTTTGGAATTTTAGAGGTAATTAATTTAGCTAGCCAAACTAAGTTGAATGAACTTTTCCAAGTACATCCCAAGAGTTTTGTGTGTCCACTCCTAGACATCTCACTGATCCTTTTAAGAAGGACCCTAAAAATGTCCTGATAATTAATTTATTTGAACGTGTGTGGAAAATGGAAATTATGACAAAGATTATTACTTTGTGACAGTATTCAGAAATCATGGCAACAATCACATTGTCCTGATGCCTGCAGATGATGTGGCCTGCAGTCTTAGAAACTGCAAACCAAGTACTGTGTTTAGTCACAAGTATGTGGAACTAAATGCATACAGAGATGACATTATAGATTTTAGAAGCTGTGAGATGACCTGAAAGAATTTTTTATGGGAACTAACTGGGAGGATTCTACCTAGTACTCCCAGGTCAAAAACTTCTTTCTGATGATAAAAGCAATGTTCTTAGTTATAGGACAGGTCACGATGAGAATGATTTCTTAAAATTTAAAGATTCTGAAAAATTTACCAACATAGAACTTGCAGATGATTTTGGACAAAAACAGCAATTACCCCAAACTGTTCTGAGTGACCTATTTGCATACCAGAGCATGCTGTCAGGCTGTATCATGAATTCAGATCTGGAGAAGAAGCTGATTCTACCTTTCAGGAAGCTGGTGTGCAGTCCTGTGACAGTAACACCTCAGAGACTGCTGTATACCCAAGAAACAGGATGAGGCTAAACCCAACCTGGGGCCAACCAAAGAAATTGACCCAGAAGGCCCAGAAAGTAGTCATCAAAGTGGGAATTAAAGATTTGAATAAAAGGTAGAGTTTATACAGATAATTGAGCTGAAAATTACCAATATTCTTAAGACAGAATAAAATACAAAGAAAAAAATATATATATATATACATTCATTATAGATTAAGGATTGTATTATATCCAAATTTTTTGATAAGAGATCTCTGTTAATTGATGAAGAAAATCTGACTAGTCTATTTACAATGATAAATTTCTGGAATTGTAATAGAGTTACTATAATTCAGTTTGGTCAAAAATATATTTGAGTGCACTCTGAATTTATAAAGATGTTTGTTCATTTGTTCTGTGTACTTGTTTACATATTTCTCTGCCATTCTGTAAATAGCTGTTCCCATTTTTTATTTGAGCTCAACAATTTTTCTTTTATCCTTTGTTCATAATGTAAATTAGATTATAGACTTAAAAGTACACTTTTACCTGAGTTACAAGCTGGTTTAAATGGTATTAAAATTGGCTTTCTCACAGCTCACCAAAAAATTTAAGATAATTAACAAAAATTTCTTAGCGTGAGGAGAAATTAGTGGGCAGGACTCCAATTGGTGAATAGAGGAGTGGCCAATCTTTATTTATTAATAAGGAGCCCTCAATGATCTCCATTGTCTCTTGGGAGACACTCCAATAATTTGGTCATTGGTCAAAAGGTAATGTCTTCAGAAAAAAATTACAATAAGATTTTCTTATAAAAGATGCTCTTGGTACAAAACTAAATTAAGAAACAAAGGTTTTCATATGTGTATGGTAATTCATTAATGTTAATCTCATTGTGTACTAAATGCATTCATGATTCCTGATCTACAGATCTTCCAAAATGTAAAGCAAAGATTATTTATTGTCATAAGACTTTCTCTCAGATTCAGACCTCTGCCTTTAACAAAATATGTGATATATATCCCATTAAAGGACAGCTAATTAGGTAAAAGCATCTTATGTATTAGACAGAAATAATTTGTTAAAAGGGTTATGTTATGTCAAAATGAAAAATTAGGTATGTTACAAAATGTCATCATGATTGTCATGTAGCAATGTTATGTATGGTTTTGACTTCTAATTTTCTGTGTAAAAATATGTAACTGTTGTCTATTATCATTCTATAAGGATTTAAATATGAGAATATCCAAAGTTGTTTAAAAAGCACTTCTATTTTATGTTCTAAGGTGTTTGCTATTCAGATCAGATAGCAATGTTAAGCTTACTGCTTCCTTTACAATGTTATGTCATTAATCTTCTCTTCTGGATGTTTAACAACTGAGATTTGGAGACCAAAAATTAGAGAGATAATTTGACTAAAATGATAGCCAATATTTTGGTCTTAGCTCTCTGACATCCATAAAGACTCAGAACAAAGAGCGAACCTCTGCTGTGGCATCCTACAACTCAACTGAGTCCTTGACTTTCTGATCAAGGAGATTATGAGACCACAGAGGAAAGTGGTTTCACAATGTAAGTTTGCCTAAGGAGAGTCACCAGGAGAGGAAAAGAATCTCTCAAACTTTCATAGAAAGCAACTTGGTCAAGCAAAGGCTGTGACTCATCCAGATGGCTGATACTGACAAATGATCTAGAGGTGCTGTGTTTGGTTCCAAGGTGATTCCTGAGGAGACTTAACTGACCTTGATAGACAGCAAGAAGTTATTTTTTATTTATACAGGTCTCACTTTAACTTGGTCTTAAACATCCAGCAGAAAGGAGTAACCACAAGATGTATAAAAGCAATGCCATAGTAATAGCTTAGCTGTAAAAGGTTTGAGTGACCAACAACATCTGACAATTGCCAGCTAGATGAGTAGCTGACCACTGTTATGGACTATTGGACCACATAGGGTTAAATTGCTGTATACAGTACCTAAGACCTTTGGACTAAAAATCATCAGCTTAAATGAGTAAGTTCAAAAATGGAAAGGTCTTCTACAGAGTTCTCCAAGCACAGCTTCTCCAAATGCAACTGGACACCCATCACTCCTGCAACTAAACAGAAAAGGGAGAGATGCTGGGAGCCACTGGAGATGGAAATTGGTCACATGTGTGAGGGCAGAACAGAGCCAGGTGTCTCCAGCAGTCAAGCTACCTCGGTCTTGAAAAAAAAATCCTGCCTGGACAATTACAGTCGCTAATTGCTAGGCAACATTACCTCTCATCATATTAACTTTGCAAGAGTTTAAAATAAATGCCCCTACTGTTGAAGTCAGTCCTCTTGCCTATCAGGTATAAGGTAACTCCACCTGAACCCGGCTATTGTCTCTTGTCATTATTTTCTAAATCCTCTCACTGTTTTCTCCCAGGGTCCACTGAGAGACCACTGAGTCCTACAGAGCTAGTATCTAAACATGTAAAAATTCTCAAAACCTAACAATTAAAAAATCTCATTAGAAAATGAGCACTGGATATGTCACCTAAAGTGATACACAGAGAGCAGACCAACAAACCAGCATGTGACATGATGTGTAATATTACTGAGCTGCAGAGAAAGGAAAAATTAAAACCAAAACACGGTAACACTACATGTCCATCCGAAGGACCGAAGAGTGACAACAGTAGCCCCTTGTGAGTGTGGAGATTATAGCACACTTTTCTGGTGAGGAGATAGTTTGGTAGTTTCTTGGAGGATAAATATACAATCACCACGGAACCAGCAACTGCACTCTTTCATGCTTATCAAAAAATGAAAATTTATTTTTGTGCAAAAACTTGTAAATATTTATAGCAACTCTCTTTGTAGTAGCCCCAAACTAAAAACTCCCCGAGTGCTTGTCCACAGGTGAGTGGTTGACAAGCCACGTTTCAGAGACAGCTCACTAATAGAAGAGAACCAACTGTGGATGAGCAGTCAGCCGTGTCTCAAGGGAATGAGGTGAGTGTAAAAGCCGAGGCCCAAAGGCTGCATGCTGTGTGATTCCCTTTATAAAGTATTCTTCCAGTGGCACAGCTGAGAGAGGGAGGAAAAGGGCATTCATCAGTGCCGAGGAGTGGGCTGGGCAGTGGAAGAGTGAGAGGAGGGAGGTTGTTGTGTTATAACAAGACACTGTGGGGCTGGGGATATAGCTCAGCAGCACAGCGCCTGCCTGGCAAGCACAAGGTCCTGAGTTTGATTCCTGGTACAAAAAAAAACACATTGTGAGGAATCTCTAGGGTGATGAACCTGCTTTCTAACACTGTTGAGGTGGCAATGACCAGAATCTGCACATGGAAGAAAACTGCATAGAACCAGAGACAGACAAACACACACATACACACACACACACACACACACACACTCATTCACATGTACATGCACATGAAAAGCTGGTGAGACCTGTTAAGTCTGGACTGTCAGTTTCCCAGTTGTGATGCTGTAGTTCCACTGGTGGGAAATAACTAAAGAGTTTTCCAAGTCTCTCTGCAGTGTCTCTTAGAACTGCATTTCCATCTACACTTATCTCAAAATAAGTATTTAATTAACAAAAAAGTTGATAATAAAATTCAATAATTCAGCAATTCAACAAAATACAGAACACATTTAATATAAAGCAAACTTACTTTTTGTGAAATGCGCAGGTTGGGGTGAGAAGGTAGCAAGAGTGGAAGGTAAAGGCTGCACATTAGTACATGAATATACACTTTACATCACTCTGCAGTAAATCTTTAAAAGATTCACTTATGAAAATGCAGATGAATTAGTTTCTTCCACCTTTGCCTATTTACTGCTTGAAGGACTATAAAATGGGGTGAAACACAAACATTGTGCACGACAGGGAGGACAGAGTCTGGTGCATGGTAACTACTTCTGTGGTGTTTGTCTGCTGAGTGTGTATGGCCCCTCAGAAGGCACGGGCTGAGAACCCACTCCCCAGCTGAATAGTGTTGAGCAGTCACTGGGCCAGAAGTGTTCTGTCCCTTTGAATGGATTAATGCAGACCTTTGGGCTTGGGATTATGAACCTGCTCTCCTGTTCTTTCCAGCTCTTCTTATGCAAGGGCGTGTTCTTTGCCTTTCCTAACCTGAGATTGTCTTTCCTAATCTGAGATTACTTCTCAGGGAATATGCAGTTTAAAATTAAAAATGTGTTTGTGTGGCATTTACCAAGGCTGGGATAGGATATAAATGAAAGGTCCTTTATATGGATCTCTTCCAATGCCAGCACTGTGCCCTGGACTTCTTGGAGTCCAGGGTCATGAGCCAAATGCGTTCCTTTCCTTATAAGTTGCCCGGCTTGTTGTGCTGTTACAACAGCACCAATGCACTAAGTCACCACCTCTCCTTAGGAAGTCTCTGCGCAAGGACGGTTGGTCCTTGGCTAGAATCTGGGAAGCTGGATATCAGGAATGTACTTAGCGCCTCTCAGAGATGCAGGTGGTACACTGTGCCTAAATCATTTGCGTAAACACTGGGAACAACTGTCTTTCTTCTGGGGACCTAGAATTTGTTGTCTATGTGAACAACCCCAATTAAAACAAAAAAACCAGCACAGAGTCTCCGATGAGCATCTCAGGCCAGTTTGCCTTATGCACAACTCTGCTGAAGAACTTAGGCGCATCTGTGAGATGCTGCTGGGAGAAGACCCTGGGGAGCCAGAGCGCAGTTTCCTCTGGACCTTGTGATTTGTACCGCTGCCCTTCTCAGCATGCCTTGCATTGCCCTTTGCTGACTTTGTTTCATATCATTTCACTGTTGTAAACCTTACCATTACTAGGCCTGCGATCTTGTGAGTCCAATAGCGCACATGTGAAGCTGGAGTGGTCTGGGGACCTCTGACCAGTGGACAGCACAACACAAAGCTGGAAAATCCAAGCAGTCGTGACTGAGAGCTAGAGTAGATGTATTCTCCTAATAAACCAGATTCTCCTGGGCTCAAAGCACTTTTAAATTAAAAATAAGCTTTTGAAAAATATAACATCATTAGATGTTTTTTAAAAGTAGCCATAGTACGTGCAACAGTTCAGAGTGAGCACTTAGTGGGAAAAATATGAAAAGGGAGATGCATTCACCCCACAGGCTCTAGCTCTCAGCCCAGCAGCCCCTTCCCATTTTCACTTTCCTAGTCTGAGTTTACATCTCTGGGAATATTCGGATTAACCTTAAAAATGTGTTTGTGTGGCATTTACCAAGGCTGGGCTAGGACATAAATAAAAGCTTCCCTGTAGGAATCTCAAAGTAACTATGCCAACCTTTTTTTCTTATTTTAAAGAGAGAAAAAAATAAAAACGATACATGTGGGTACTATTTTATCACTGGAGCACTTGGATAAACAAAATTTCTCATTCATTTCAAAGCCTTCTTTCAAGAACCTTTCTGTGGCCACTACTACTCACAGTTCCAAAGACAAAAATGAACTTCACAGTTAGAAATATTTTTTAAAAGTAGAAGTAAAAATTGTTTCTGGCTGTATAAAACATCAGAAACAAAATTTTTCTTTACAGTTATTCAATTAGAATCACTAGAGAGTAAAAAGAGAAAAATAACACACAACTCCTAGTGACCCAGTAGACAGAGTAATACTTAGAAGGGCTCATACATTTACTTCACACCCATCCTAAAATTTCAGGGAAGTGGCAGATACATTCAAGAAGAACCCAGCTGAGTTGGAAAAACAAGGGTGAGTGTTACCAGCAGATCAGAATTAGATGTGTTAGTTGGGACTGACAGGGAAGATAAACAGTGAGGAGACCTCCATCCCAGCCCGGGGAGGAGCAGGGTGGGAAATCCTCGGTCTTGGGAGACACCTAGGAGGTCAGAGCATGAGGATCTGGAGTGCCCTGTCCTCATCCTGCTGCCTGCTGACCATGAGCTCCTTGGGCTGACTTCTCCAGTTCAGCTTGAAGAAGTGAAACCAGCATCCGATTCTCTGCTGAACTCACAGATCTCTTCATTGCCTCAAAATCTATAGAAGAATCATGTGGTTAGCAGTTCCACAGAGACTCTTATATGTGTTTTATTCAGTGGCTTCAGCACAGTCCAGACCCATGAGATAAATTTAGTAGGTGTTTAATTTTTGACCAAAAGACCTTTAATGCTTTTGTCTATCTTTTGGAAATGCTCACAACTCATGTTTTATATATGCTGACTTTTTAATACAAATAAGGAGCCACGCTTTCCTTAACAAAAAGTGTTCCTAACTTACTTTAAATACATTAGTTTACATTTATAAAGTCATTCTAAAATAATTTTTAGTTAGGTGTGGTGGCACACGCACTATATATATAATCCCAGCACTATAAATCATTTCACAGATGTTAAAATCTCAGAAAGTCACAAACACTTTAAGAAAGAAAAAACTCTCTCCTCCCCCCTTCCCTCTCTCCCACTCTCTTTCTCTGCCAGTCAGTCAACAAATATTTACTATCTTCCACATGGCAGGCTCTGCACGGCAGGCTCTGTGTGGGTGCTGAAATCTGTCACAGAAAGACAGACAGCATCTGCTCCCTACGAGCACAGATTCTGGAGGCCAAGGTCTAAATTAAGATTAGGTGTGGTCTTCAGTGATTAAAATTTAAAATGGGTCGGGGTGTAAAACGTGTTTGCAGCCTAATTACAGGCTCTGCACAGTTCTAGTAATTGCCATTCATGTCACAGGTATTGTAAAATCTCATTCATAAATTTACACTAACAGAAGTGCATGTACTTGTACGAACTACTTCCACGAGGAACACCTCTTTTCTGTTCTGGGCTCACATTCAGCTTCTACCCCGCAGTACTCAGGGAAGTTCCACAACTCAACCTCCCGGGGAGAGCAGAACATGCCTGCGCTCTGTGAGGGCTCTTCCTACAGTTCCAGCCGTGCGCACATCTCACCGTCAGGATGGAGACAAGTAAACACACCTAGCTACAAAAGAAACTAAAAATGTGCGCTTTGTTCGGGGCCACCACATACCTAGCTAAAGATTGAGGATCTGTGTCAAATGCTGAAGAAGAACAACTGTGAAAAATAAACCATGGAGAAACTACATACTCCCACATTTATTCACAGCAGGCGTTCATTTGATAGTACAAACTAGAGAAGATCCTAATTTTTCTTTGTTACCTACAGGATCTTGCACCATACCCTGCAACAGCTAAGTGCCCAAGAAAGTTTTGATGAAAGCATGACCAAGTTCATCTCCTACTACGCCATGCTTAAAAAAGAAATAGAAAAAGAAAAGTTGGTCTGTTGGTCTGCCTGATAATTTTCCACGTGCTTTTTTTTGTTTTTTGTTTTTTTTTTTTTGTTTGTTTTTTTTCGGTTTTTTTTCTCCGGTACCGGGAACTGAACTCACGACCTTGCGCTTGCAAGGCAGGCGCTTTGCCGCTGAGCTAAATCCCCAGCCCCTCCACGTGCTTGAAGAGTAACATCAAGTCACCTCTCAGACGTATCTTCTGAAACTTACATCCATTTCTTCATTTTCCCTTGATGATTCAGGTGCAGCGACCTTAACTACCTCCTAAGGATTACTGTTGATTCTTTCACCTTGCCCAAATAAATAACCTTGATGAGCCCCAAAATGCAACTATTTCAAATTACTAGACATTATTATCCTGTCTCCAACAGACTGAATATTCTATAGACACATTTTACAAAATTAAAGACCTGGAGGCAGGGGTTGTTTTATTGTAGTTTTGGGAAGCCTGGTTGCCCAGTGAACATTTTTGTTAAATATTTCCCTAGAATGTATTTATTTTTTGTTGCTGTTGTTAATGTCCTGAAACAACATGCTGATCAGAGCTTTTAGTGCTTTGTGTGAGTTTTTATAAGAAGCTGGTAGCCAAATTTCAAATCCTTTGGGAAGCCTGCAGCTTGCACACTCCTGTTTCCATTTACCCTTCTACTGCACCTACTGTGGAATTCCATCTCTTCTGATAACTCTTCTCCTTGTAGGTTAACATTTGCCAAAACCTCACACCCAGGGGATGGCAGGACTGAGGCAACTACTTGGCCCTTCTGTTGATCACGGTCCTAAGCCGTCACACCTACACTTCCTTGCAGAAAAGGCTATTCTTCCAGGTGATGGAGTAAATCCCAGGTGCTCCTAACTTCCTTGTTTAAATGCACGAAAGACAGTCTGGGTGCCGATAAAACACATTTGCTAAGGTCAAAGGCCCTTCCAGCCTTGCACTGTTATTCTTTCGTTGCTTCAGCATATCCCCTGGACACAGGAGGTTTCCTAGGAAGAAGGATTTCAAGTATTTTAACCACAAAAGAATGATCCATTTGAAACGGTGACAGATATGCTTGTCCTGATTTAAACATTACATCATGTGTACATGTATAAAAACAACATGGCATCCATAAAAATTTCTATAGCAATTTAAATAAGTGGATGCATTAATAAATAAATTGAATGCTGACAAGGATATGGAGATAAGGAAACTTTTGTATGTGGGTGGAAATGTAAATTGGTGCTACCACTATGGAAAATAATATAGAGGTGCCATAAAAAATCAAAAATGGAACAGCAATATGATCCAATAATTCTACTTCTGGGTATATATCCAAAAGTACTGAAATCAGGATGTAAATACCATACTTATACACCCATGCGCACTGTAGAATTATTCACAACAGCCAAGAAATAGAAGCAATCTAATACCTACCAATAAATGAACAAATAAAATATGGCACATAATGGAACACTCACCCTTCAAAAAAGAAACCCTGCTTTTGCTGCAACTTAAAGGAACAGAAAGGCACTTATGCCAAGTGAACAGGGAAGCACAGAGGACAAAGTCTACATGGTGCTGGTTGTGTGATGAATCTAATTCAGCTCAACTGCAAGAATTAGCAAGCACAACGCCGGCTGCCACAGATGAAGGGCAGGAAAGCAGGAAGGTGTTCGTTCAAGGCACAAAGTTTTGGTCATGCAAAATAACTAAGTCCTAGAAGTCTGTACAGAGTGGTGTGTGCAGTTCACTAATACTGTCTTAGATACTTCACACTTTTCTAAGACGACGGAACAATTGGCTTGTGGGAGAGCCTATGGTGATCTCACAGGTGTGTGCTAATATCCAAACTCAGCAGGATGAAACCTTAAATATTTATAGCTTTTTGGATGTCATTTGTACCTTAAAAAAATTTTTTTAAAAGGCATGAATCACACAATTGCTGAAAAGCTATAAAAATAGTAATAAATATAAATAGCATGGATTAAAATCCGAGAGAAAGAATAAGGAGTACTGGCAGACGTTCTTCCTTGAATGATAGCGCTGAGCAATACACAACGACAAGAGAGGTCACGGGAAAAAGCAAAAGCGTCAGACACTGGCGCTGGAAACCGCAGCAAGCGGCACTTCGGAAAAGCCTCCCACGGGCAGGTGAAGCCCGTCTCACCACTCACACTGGTGCAACTCATGAGAAAAGCTGCCGTTTTTTATTGTTTCTGAAAACTCATAGTACAGTAGAAAGGGAATTTCCTCCTTTAGTTAATGATTACTCTGAGTGCCAAAATGTGAAGTAGAAAGTGTAAACTATGTTGTGATCAGAACTAAGAGAGCAGCAGCACTGTCCAGTGATGAGGGTCTAGGGACTCAAACTGAAGTTTGTTTCAGAATGCCAGTCACCACATTCTGTTAATCACAGAGAGCGCTGGCTGTGCCTCCTCATTTTAACTCAATATTGAAAAAAGTAGTGGACAAACATGAATGTAATTTGATTGTGCCTCTCCATATAAGTATTTTGAGGGTGCCTGAAAGTTGTAATCAACCTTCCAGCACTGCAACAAAATACCTGAGGCAATTAGCATTAAAGAGAGAAGGTTGATTCCAGTTCTCAGTTCTGGAACTTCCAGTCCAACACCAAGTGTTCCCACGGCTTTGAGCTCTGATGCTGGGATGTGTGTGTGGAACAAACCACTCATGTCATGTGCCTGGAAGGAAGAAAGAAGAATGAGTAAGGACCTCTGAATCCCCTGGAGAGCACACCCACCCCCTGAAGACCTCTGCAAGGTCCATTCTAAGGTCCACCACCTCCCAATGCTGCCAGCCCAGGACCCAGATCATCGACATGGGAACCTTCACAGAACACTTTTCCCAAATGTAGCCACGTGGAAAATCAGCAGTGATGCTGAAGCCTGATCTTTTCAGTTAGAATGCGCTGACTTTCAAGGTAAGGCATGCACACAGGTTGAAAAATGAGAAACAAACAGTTCCTCACCGATTACAAGGCCAGAGTATACTTATCACTCCTGACCAACATCCTGGACAGCCTAAAGGTCATCACTTCAAAGGAGAAGATAATAACACTGAGGTTGATGTATGCCATGAAAACCAGAATACAAAGAAAGGCGCTCATCAGAAAAAGTAACCAAAGGCATGTGGCTGAGCATATTTTAAACTAACTTCAATCAGCTTCTCAGAACATGGTAAAGTGCTTTCCAAAGTCAAATAAAGTTGGGTTAGGAAACACTTGCTATTACCTACTAGGTTAAAAAATATTCAGAGTTCTGGAAAAATGATTGACTCATTGTCTTGTCATTTAGTGTGGAACTGGAAATACCCATCCAGGGTTCCTAAGACAACTCAACTCAACCCATTTCTGCTATAAATAATGTCCTTCTGAGTGTTTCCCCTCTAATTTTGTAGTAACTGCTCCATATATACAAAACATTAAATTCAAAAGTGCTGCAAAGTATAATTTTTTAAAATATAAAAATCAAGTTCCTTCGGCTGCCAAGTTAGAATTTCACACACACATACACACACACACCTTTAATTGTTAACAGGAAAAAAACTCCGTAAGTTCTCTCTCCTGAATGTATTATCCCTTTTAACACAGCATACTATATTAGTCTTGCTTGTATAGATAGATAACCTATTTTTACATAAAGCATGTCTTAAACAGTCCAGGAATAGTCCTTAATAGTCAGTTCCATTCCTGTAATGACCACCAGGGCGAGCTTTCCTTCCCTTCCCCGAAACTGGCTCCAGGAGCTGATCATGCAATTGAATTTATTCGCCCTGCCACACAAGCCAAACCCATTTTAATGGTTCAGACATTTTATTGAAGATACTTGATGTGACCATATGGGGCATCAAAAATAACTAGAGGACTGCAGACATCATAAACATTTTATTTTTCCTATATTTTCATATTATTCTTGATGCATTTGATGCATGGTTCTTGCAACAAATGATGCATGGTTCATTTTCAGGTTGCTTTACTGTTTTAAAGATTTATGTAAAATCCAGAAAATACATAATTATTCCTCAAATTTGGTGGTTTTCTTATTTTTATTGTGAGTTACTTAGAGTGAGGAAACAGGAAGACAGCAAGTCCTAGGCTTTAAAATTTTCAAATCTCTACTGTATAAAAATTCTAAAATATATCATATATATCTTATATTTATATAAGATAAAATATATTATATATTATATATTATATAAAATATATTATAAAATATATCTTATATTTTATGGCTAAAATAAACTTTAGCTTTTTTTTTTTGTCTTTTTGAGGCAGGGTTTCACTATGCAGTTCAGGATGGCTTTGAACTTACTTTGTAGGCCAGGCTGGCCTGAAACTTGCAGTGGGCCTCTTGCCTCAGCCTCCCGAGTGCTGGGATTACAAGCACATACCACCAAGCCCGGCTAGCATTTTAAATGGTATAAAATCTAATACTTGCCCTGGAAAAATATCATTCAAAGTCTAATTTCACTCATACATTACTTATTAAACTTTGATAAATCATTTCCAGAATTTATCCTGTTATAGCTATGACCCTGACCTACGCCACATTTAGATATGTTATTATTATTTTTGTAGACATCAGTAGTGCTGGTGTTTTTAAACATTATATGAGGACAAAAGATCAGGGCAAATCAAATCTGTTTAGTCTTCGTGATCACAAAACATATTCTCAAATTCAGATGACAGCTGAAACAGATTGACTTATTATTTTTGTTCATTTGTGCATGATACTAAAAATATGTTTTTCTGAGATATATATGTATAAATAGATGTGTACCAGTCTAAACAGATGTAGACATTAGATAGATTCATAAAAATTTTGATAATACACTAATTCATCTTATACCAAGGATATAGATAGCCTTATATTAAAACACATATATTAAAACACATAGTATAAGAGAATAATCAATTTAAATGCCTCCTGGACTTGATAATGAGTCATGAACTCAAAGATTAAAATAATTTGAAATATCCTGAGCTTTATTGTAGATTATAATAATCTCTTGATATTACAAGAATTTCCTGGGAAAAAACAAAACCTGAGACTTACTGGGTTTGGGTCTTCAGTGATCACTGTTCTTTGCACCGTCTTTATTTGCTATGGAAATTCTCTACATGGGCCGCTAGCTTTCTCAGAATTGAGCAAATTGTAAGTGTAAAATACTGCTTTACTTAAATGTTAAAAGTTGCAAACAATGAAAAACAGGGAGCTTCTATACTTCTACATAGAGGAGTTTTACTGAGAAAAAGTTCATTTGAAACACCCAGTGACAAAGTCATCAGTTTCCCGAAGCTGAGCCCTCACACATTACCCAGCCTCAAGTATCCTGTTATAGCCTTGCAAAATGGACTAAAAGAGAAAGGTCCGATACTTAGTGAGTTTGTAGTTCTTGCCAGTTGAACTGAAATTTAAGCTTCAAAAAATAGTATACATTAAGTAACATGCCTGGCATAGCCGAGCTTTCGGAGCAATCCTTGCCTCATGAATAGTCCCAGATACTCATATTTTCATATTTAACATGAGAGAGGTGGGGAGAGGGAGAGACAGGCAGACAGACAGACGGACAGGCTGTGGTCAGTCTTTCAATCTTTCCAGGCAGCCATTTTGCCAAATTCTTGCTTTTGAAGCTGCAGTCATGAAAGCTGGACAGCAATTCTGGGGTTTAGTCTGAAACATTGATAGCATATCCAAGTAGTGCTTTTTATTTTAACTGACTATGGAAATGATGAAAATGCCTGAGTTCTAGCTGAACATATTCTTTGTAACTTTGCCCCATCATATTTGAAACTGATCTGTAATTATCTCCTTTTTTTCTCCTGTGCAAAAATGTCTTCATTGTTTTTAGAAAGCCAAAATAAGAAGAAAATAACGCTGCTGTTGTGTTTTCTGGTGGAGCTATCCAGAATTATGTGCACCGGTTTTTAAATGATGGACAGATTATGCGCGCTGCTAGGGCAGGATGCCTGACAGCAATAAATGAGCCTTTGTCTTCCCGTTGAAGATTTCCCTCCATGACAAGGCACAGCTGTCAGAGCTTCAGCACAACTCTGCTTTCTTGGCAAGGAAAACAATTGCAATCTGAGGTTTGCTGACTCCTTTCCAAATATAGCTCCCTTTTCCACAAAGGTAGCTGGCAGACTAGGAAAGCTATCCAAACTGAACAAGAAGGTATCTCTTGTCTCTAAAAAAGATATGTCACGTCTGTCAAATTCTCCAGGAAAAGCTCACAATCTCAGTTATTTAAGGAGATGCTTTGAAATTCATGTTTTTAAAGACCTAAGAGAGACAATGGTTTTTATGATACTCATCAATCCATGAACAAATGTTGTATTATTTGCTCCTGAGAAGAGATACACAATTCTAAGCCAAGATGACAACTCTCAATCTGCGGGAGCAATTACAGAACATTTGAGGTACATTTGTTGTCATAAACACATTAGAAGCCTGAAAGTATTTATGCTTGTGTGTGTTAAGTCTTTCTAAATGCATTTCCTTCAATAATTTCTATGATGCTATAAATTCCTTATGTGCTGAAGTTACTTCCTAGATAAAAGTTTATCATTTAGATGATAGCTACCCATTCTGCTTAGTCAGAATTAGCGCTGCCTGGTGGGGAGATAGTTCAGTATTCTCAAGTTTAGGGGCTTTTGGAGCCCTGGAGCAGTCCATTTCAGTGAGACAGGCACAGAGCTGGGGAGAAGAGGCTGTAATCATTGCAGCTATTAAGAAAGTCTCCATGAAGACCTGCTTCTCATGGCTACCAGCCCAGCAAGGTCACACGAGAAAGGTGGCATTTGAGACACTAAGTATGTCTTTCCTTGTTTGATTTAAGCTATTTTAAGGGGTTTTTTGTTTGATGGGGTGAGATCAAATAGAAGTGAAGTCTTAAGACACTGCTATAGATTGTCTATTATAAGTAGGTGGATAAACTATGCTTCATTTGGAAATCCGAATAATCTAAATGCCTACCAAGAGTTTTCATTCTGTTTAAGGCAAACAAATTAATAAGCTAAATATGAAAAGAATGACCTTTGGTAAGCTAGGAAATCCCAATATTTGGAACAAAAAAGTATAAACTAATAATTTTAACTGACACCTTTTTCCTGATTGCAAAACTGAATTTGAATTGGTTTATAAGAAGAGATATGTTAATTATAAGATTGTTGAAAGCATACATGAAAGAACTCTGGTCCTTTTAATACAAGTAGAACTAGCATGTCATCCATGAACTCTCACATGGTAACTATGCCCTGGCATTAACCCAGCTCTTTGCCTGAAAACAAAGTAGACATGGTCACGCAGTCATTTTGTGTGCTCTTTTTATTGTGTGATATATGTAAGCACTCTAGTCTTTCAATAAGGAGAATTTTTTTCTTTAAAACATTAATTTCTGAGATTAATTTCACAGACTCCCAGCCATTTTCGATTCCTGGAACAGCATCATATATTTGTGAGGCTTATGACAGGATCAATAGGCAATTGACTTATAAAAAGATTTGAAGATTCTTATATTATGTAAATATATCAGATATTTGAAAGAAACCTAGAGAGATATCAAGAGTGCATTCATTATCTTCTCTGAAGACCATCTGGTAGATGGTTACACTCACTTCTCCAAGGAGGCGAATCATGCCGCCTGCCATGTAACATGAGTATTTCAAAAACTAGAGGAAACGTTGCGAGGGTCAGAGTGCTTCTTTTAAGACAAAAGATGTTAACGTATCAATTGCTTTTTCTAAACTAAAACCTCAGTACTCAGGTTTAATTTCAGGGTTGGCATTTAGCAATAGACAAATTTTGGATTACAGTTTGGGCCCTTGTCTCAAAAAGGTCCACCATCACTGCCCTGGGGTATATATAAGAGACTGGGAAATTAATTTTGAACATTGAACAAATTATAAATTTTTGTAGTATTCTCATTAGATATAAAATAAATTTTAAATATCTCCCTGTTGTTATTTTTAAAAACCAGAGGAAAAAGGAAATTTCACTTATTAGATGAAGTGATAACCAGTTAACAAGCTGAAATATTAAAAAATAAAACAAATGGGGACATCACATACCACACAACAAGATAATATTTATGGGAATCACTCAGAAGAAAAATATCAATGACAAAGAATTTTTACAAGTTAATGAAATAAAAGAAATTTAATGGGTAGATCTGGCTATATAAAATTTCCAACTTTCCTGTGTGGAAAAATCATGAAAACAATTAAAATTAAATAAGTTAACAAGCAGTATTATGGCTATATTTCAACTCAATATCTACCATTAATATAAAAGGATCTTATATAAATCCATAATAACAATAAAATCCATGTAAAACTGCATGAAATCTGTTAACTGTTAAAAAGGAAAGGTAGATGCCAAGCCAATATCATTTTGCTGCTCCCACCCTCCAGTATTATCGTGTATCTATCCTCTGTGCTTGGGGAAGCTGATTCTGTTCCCAAATTCAAGAAGGATTATGGGTGGTTTGGGCTCACCAGAGGTTAGTCCTGGCTTTTCATGCCTCTTTTTGATCCCAGACTATAACTGACCCAGTCTGGAGAAAATGACATATCTTATAGCAGGGACAAATTTTTCTTACTCTGTATTGCTGGATACAAGCAAGCTAGCATCCATCTCTGTGCAGAAAATAGAGCCAGCTCAAGAAAAATAGATGCTAAGGAGCTAGACAGAGGAAGAAGCCATGTTCCTAATGATAGTAAATAGATGACCATACTGTTCTCCATTCTGCCAGCTAACTTTCAATCACATGAGGCAAATAGGATATGAATACTAAAGTGATATATTGCATACATATCAACCATAATTATAATAAATGTGTTGATAATTTTGGGATATGGTAAAAATTTACTTATAAGAATATTCATAACTATTTTAATTATTTTTCTCCTTGCTGACACAAAATACTGTACATCCACATTTAAAGGAGGCAAGATTTATTTGGTTCACAGTTTGTAGAGGTTTCAGTCCATAGTCAACTGGCTCCAAGGCAGGGAGGCATGGCAGAGGAGAAGCAGTCCATGGCAGGGCAGACAGGAGGCAGCAAGTGAACAAAGTAGCGAAGAAACTGCAAGCAGCAAATGATAAGGGAAAACAGCAGTGTTCTTTCTGTTGCTTATATTCTAACCAGGCTACCCTCCCTTAAGGCACGTAGTACTTACACACAGGGAGGGCCTTCCCAATATCCACTCCCAGAATTATACCAAACCAATCAGTGGGCTAATTGAGTAATCACACACTGTTAATCCCAGCATCACACACTCTAGATCCAGCCACCTCTGAGAAGCCCCATCTATGAGCACATAAGGCTTTGGAGGACATCTGGATACAAGCAATTACAATAACCATACACACTTCACATGAAATTAAAGTTAGAATTCATCATTTAACTTGAGAACCTATAAAAAAATTTCAAAATGAAAACAAGCACACTATTCTAGGACAACTCAACTACCAAAACTTACTCACATGAAGTCAAATATCTAAGGAAATGAGTAATACTAAAAGAAATATAAGTGATCATCAAAGGTCTATTCTTTGGAAAATGACTGTAACCCATTATACTCATAAAAATAAATTCCAATTTATTAAAAAGGGAAAAATTAAAATATTAGGAAAAACTGGAGAATTAATTTACAAAATCAAAGTATCAAGAGCAAGAATTCTGCTGCTTATGGTGGCACACCTGTAATCCCAATACTGAGAAGCCTGAACCAGGAGGATTGCAAGTCTGAGGCTAGCCTGGACTGCATAGAGAATTCCAGGCCAGCCTGGATCACCTTGAAAGCCTCCAAAAATCAAGAAACAGACAAAAAAGATAAAAATTACTTTTTTTATAAACAAAACCTATTACATTAAAATTTAGAATAAGGATTATGTACAAATAAATGAAAATTTAAAAGTAAAATACGAACAAGTAATTCATATAAAATAAGATGCAAGTAGCCAATACACATTGAGAAAGGACATCACATCCCTAGCAGTTGGGAAAAGGCAAACCTAAGCTACGTAAATTACCGCTTCTTGCTTTTGTACGACCACTTCAGAGGGGAGACTGGTTCTCTACAGAAATTAAGAGTGGACATAACTTGAGATCCAGATTGTAATTTCTAGAACTATACACTAGAGAAAATGTTGTTCCTAACGTGTGTTCAATATTAACAAAAACATGAATATAAATAAGAATGGGCAAATTGTAGTATTTGCCAGTGGTGAAGTGTCGTACAACTAGCAGAAGGAATAAGTTAAGTCCATGTGCCACAGCAAGACAGGCTGTCAGGAGAAAATGGCAAGTTAAAACATAGGACATGCAGTATGGAGCCATTTCTACATAAGCTCAGAACCACAAAACAGCAACACATGACTTTTTATCACTGCATACAGGTGAAACACTTGGAGGTTTTCACAGCAAATTCTAACAGCAGGTGCCTCTTAGGACGAAGGACTAAGTATACAAGCCACATTATGGGGGCTGGGGACTTAGCTCAGCGGCAAAAGCGCCTGCCTGGCAAGCACAAGGTCGTGAGTTCGGTTCCCGGTACCGAAGAAAAGCCAAAAAAAAACAAGCCACATTATGTAGTGAGATGACGAGACTAACACTCGCGGACAGCTATATTCTTAAGCAGCTGTCCCAGTACTAAAATGACTATTGAAATGACACAAATAGAAGTCAGTATGCAGTCACGTATGCAGCGGTGTAGTTGCCAGGAAGTTTAGCAACAGACTACGTTTCAGGCTGCCTTTCGTGCAGAGTCCGTTTTGCCGCCCCCACCAGACAGCTCCAGGGTTCAGCAGACCCTGGATCAGAAGCTCAGGAGTTCCTACCGACGTTAGAGCACAAATGTGACTGTGCATTTTCCCCCAAAGAGGAGGAAAATTCTCATCAAGAACACTAATTTAATTTTAGAAAAATGGAAAGAGATATTTTGTAACATATATCTTTAGCAATAAAGAACATCAATATTGGGAAAGATAACCTTATAAATAACTAGTTTTACTAACACCTACTGTAACTTGCCTAATCTCACAGCAGCTCGGGACCAAGACCCAAGCCTCTTCTTTCCTCCAAGTAACCTGCTACTGGACCACACAACAGCCTTGCTAGGATTTGTTTTCCAGAGGAAAAGAAGGGAGAATCTCAAAATTGTTTGGAATCAGACCCAAGCTCCACCTAAGTTGATATTCTTAGAGATCTTCTTGGGAAAGATGAACTTGTTCATTCCAGTGTCAGTCATAAAATTTACACTTCTAATAAAGGAACGAAGTTGTTAAACATGTGATATGTGTAGCCTCCAGATTGCCGCCTTGGCCTGAAGACAGGAAGCCCAAGCCAGCTCTCCAGGGTCTGCTCCCTGCCTTCGGGCTTGGCATATTTCACATTCACACACCCTTCACCCCTTGCCATGGTAGCAGCAAAGGAAACGTGTCTATCCAACCCTTTTCCCTCTATTTTTCCCAGTACACCCAGGTTGGGTTTGCACAACAGAAAATCCATCTTTCTTCTTGAAGCGGGACCCAGTATAGATGAATCCAGGTCAGGCCTTTCCTGGAGAACCCATTATCAAAAAGATTAGAATCAATAGAAAGTAGAATTAGGACTCTTGGAGTTGGTGCAACAAGACCTATACCCTAATTTAAATCCACATATCTGTGGATTTATTTCCAACCAGTGATCTGCTGGTCAATGTTTAACAAACTCTCTAAGAAAAAATGAAAAGTCTGTATATGGACACAATACATAATTTTAGTATGAATTTTATAAGTATAAGGATACATATCACAGAGATGGTAAATATATAATACACTTTTGTATAAGTGTATACAATTAATTGATTCTCACAGAATATTTTCATTGATTTTGCAAACAAGAACTTGCTGTTGTATCAGGACCCAGATTTATTTTTATCAGTGATGAAAAAATACAATTCTGTCATGAATATTATTTGATATCTTCATTTACATTATAATTTGGATGAAAGTGAAACTGAGATACATATTGGAGTTTCACTCGTTCAGTGACAATGCAGGCAAAGATTCTGCTCAATCAGACAACAATTTTCAAACAATGGCATCGTGTTTCCCAACTTTTTTGCTATTGGTAATGGCTACAGTCATATGCACTTTTACTATACATGACTGACTTGTCTCTCATTAACACACAAATGTAATTCTACACAACAAACAAATCAGTAAGCTGAGTCCCGATTGGTAACAATCACTGATTTTAATAATGTAAATATCCCTACTATGGCTAATTTTAAACTAGCAAAATGATATCATTAAAAATGGAGTTTGGAAAAGATTTTCAGCAACACATCACTGTATACAATTTCAGCTGTATCTATACAACAGGTATAAGTAAGTTCAAGATCTTAGAGAATAGTAAAAATGAAATGTAGTAAAATAATTAGAAAGTGATGAGTTCTAAATAACTATCTTTTTAAATGTAATTTATTTAGTTGTGCTTACACAATTTAATGTTTAATAATGGCTAGTATTAATGGCTCACAAAATTTCTGAAATTTTAACAATCCTCTCTTTGAGCTGGTATAAACTAGCTTCAACAATTGATTCTCATGGAATATTTTCATTGACATTTGCAAGCATGAGTTTGCTTTTGTAGCAGGACCCAGATTTATTTTTTAGCAGTGATGAACAAATACAATTCTGTCATGAATGTTATTTGGTATTTCTACTAGTTCCAAGTACCACTGTGTAGGTATTAAAGTGAGGTTGCAGATAGGAGCCAAGTTACTTACACCACTGAGAAATTACTATTTAAAACAAATTCATAATCAAACATCGCACTAGGGAAGCCATGCCATAGATAAGGGGTGTTCAGTCCGAATTGATACCATACTCCATTTCCTAATCATAGTCTCCCCAGTTCATCCTGACATGAGCACCAATGGAGAGCACTATCCTTCCTTTTGAAACTATGTAAAAGGAAGGGTGTTGTCTAAACTCCTGTCTCATGATTCTCACTCATGACCTCTCTCACACCAGCAAGTTGCCCTGTATTTTCTCCCTGGGCTGGTGCTGCCACAGCACTCTTGATCCATGAGGGTCACGATGGGCCCACATTGTCCAAACCCAAGTTGGGCATTTGAAGTTTCTGTCTGTGCCATTGCAGGTCATTCCTGCACTCTCACAGCAACGTTCCCCATCGCCTCTCCCATAAGACATTTCCTAAATGCTTCAGTTCTTCTGGGCTGTGCTTTCTTCATGGGCTTTGAGGGGATGGCAGCCATCAATACTGAGCTTCATGTGGGTGCTAGAGAGCTCTTGGGGGTGCAAACCTGTGAACCTCATCTCAGCCAGACCAGCGTTTCACACGTTTCCTTCTCCCCTGCCTGTGCAAAAGCCTCCAGGCTTTTTTCATTGCCATCAAAGTTTCTCCAACACAGATCTGTCCTCCCACCGAAAACCATTCTCCAGTGAGTCATGGCGGTGGATCAGGCCCGAGCCCCTCATCACGATGGATGAGGCTTCATCCCATCTCCACGTTGGTTTCCCATAGCTCTTACTTATACTTAAGTAGTAAAAAACTTGAATTTTCTAAGTGTTGGTCATCTTCACTGATATTCTATTTAAAGTTTTGTGTTTATAAGATATGAAATGCTGCAAAGTAAGTGTGAGATTAGTATTTTCCCACAATATTTAAGATGCGTGCAACTGCTATCCTCACTGCCAGCTTGAGGTGCTTGGACTGCAAGAACCCTAACCTCATCAGTGGGCTAGGCCAGGGACTGTCAGGAGTGGGGTTTCGCTGGAGGAATAGGCCCCTGCGCACGCCTTCGAATGGAGCTATCGCCTGCCCACGGGCTTCGTGGCTGCCCTGAGGTGAGCAGCTTTCCTCTACCACACCCTCCACTGCAATGCTTCTGCCTCCCACAGCCCTCAGGCAGTGGAATCAGCCCACCACGGACCAAAAGGTCTGAAACCACAAACCTAAACAACCCTCCCTCCTGTAAAGTCTTTCCAGGTGCATGCTCACAGCGGCAAAAAAAGTGACTAAGACACGTTGAGACCTGTCCTCTCCTTTCTGTCAATTCCGTATCTTAAATTTCTCTGTAATCTTACATCCCCAGTGACACCTAATCAAAACATGATGTGACCATGTTCTTATCTCTGATATTCCTTTACTTTTCCTTTCCAACCCATTCTGTACTGAAACCAGATTTTTTTTTAAAAACCCAGTATACCCTTTTCAAATTTCCTAAAATTATAAAAAAATGAAATTACCAAAAGGTTCCATTCTCTCACAGTCGTCATATATGTCTCATTTAAACATTTCTAGTCAGGCACAAGGTGCATGATATAATCCTAGCTACTAAGGAGGCTGAGGTAGGAGGATTTCAATTTTAAAGTCAACCTGGTCAATTTAATGAGACCTTGTCCCAAAATACTAAATTGGGGGTTCTGGGAATATAGCTCAGTGTTCCCTAAGTTCAACTGTCAGTAAAATAAAATAAAAACATGACATCTCTTCAAGATAACATTCCATGACCAGGCTAAATCAATTTCCCTGTTTGGAGCACTCAAAGCCTCTTACTCTGTATAAAAGTAACAAACTGAGTCACATTGCTCACTCAGTGCCCGTACTCCTCTCATTATTCTTTATGAAAGTATGGCTCATTACACATGAGCTGAAATACCACAATGTACTCCACGAATATACACAATTGTTATATACTAATTTTAAAAATAAAAGGAAATTATGAGTCATCTTTCTTCTGTTTACCCAGCACAAAGTGGTTTTCAAAACCATTGTTGAATACATGAGTTCATTAAACAAACAATCAAATTGCGTTCCTTGTCTATGAGAAGGGAAGCTGCACTCTTAATGTGACTGATAACACACATTTGTATGAAATCAGTTGATTCTACCCTCCTGCTTTTGCCTTACACACAGAAAATGATGCAGAAACATGGAAAGCCACAACACTGTAGGATCTGCTTCCTACAGCTGCTCTAAGAAATGATCAAAACTTAGTGACTGGAAGACAACAGAAGTCTTCTCCTAGAGTTCTCCAGGTCCAAAGCCCTTGGTTTCAGGACTAAAACCAAGAAGCCTGCCGCTGGTCTCTTCTGTGAGCGCTAGGGAGCCATGGATTTCCTTGATGCCTCCGCATCTGGAAGACATGCAGATGTGTAATCACAGCTTCTTCCTCCTGGCTTTCCAGCCCTGCTTCCCTCCTCTTGCTGCAATGACTGTGACCCTCCCTGAATGACCCAGGTGGCCCCACCTCACAAGTCACAGTTACTTTACTGGGGTCACCTGGGTCACCCAGGGTCTACTCCCATCTCAAGACTCATGCTCAGCTGTGTCCACCAAGTCTGTAGGCGCCAGAGGACAGGGACAGGTATCCGAGGCACTGTGACCAGGCTGTCACACTCAGCTACGGGAGCGTCGGGGCAATCCAAATCTAGAGAAAAGCTGTTATATTTTCTGTCTCTTGGAGAGCAAGAAAAATGTTATTTGTTCTAAATCAAGTCCCTCCTCTGGTAGAGTTTTAAATGACTGCAAAAATGCATCTGGCTGCTTCAAGGGTTTTGTTTTTTTTATTATAATTTACAAATCTCATTAAGCTTTGTTATTGTTTTCTGAGTTCTGAGTGCACAGCTGTCTTGGAATAACATGAAGGAGTTACAGGGTGGGAAAAGCCACTTGTGGGAAGACTTCCTGGTTCTTTTATGATATTTATGATAGGAATTTTTTCTTGACTGAATTTTACATAGTATTAGGTAGATGAATCTCACATAGTGATCAGGTGCCATAAAATCATTGCGTAGATAATTTTCTAAAAGTGAAATATGAAGTTCAGATTAATTTCTTTAAGTCACAAAGAAAATCCTCCTGGAGCACCCTGAAATAACATTTTTTATCCAGACACACACACTCACACACGCACACACACACACATGAGTACTAAACTGACTTTTTCAAATTTAAGATGCAAATTTATTTTATTTTCAGTCTTATTTCTCTTTTTTTTTATTTATTGCCTCTTGTTTCTATTATTTTCTAGTCACTATGGTTCTATTTAACTAGCTCCCTGTAATTAATTGATTAGATTTGAGTTATAGTCAGCCTATTGTTTTCATGAAAAATATGACTGTCTTAGTTACTTTTCTTGTTGCTGAGACAAAATACTCAAAACTCAAAGCTGAAGGAGGGGAGGAGGAAAGGCTCACAGTGTGCAGTGGTTTCAGTCTGTAGTCAGCTGGCTTCAGGGCATGGTGGTGTGGCAGAGGGATATCACCAAGGAGAAACAGTCCATGGCAGGGCAGGCAGGAGGCAACAAGCAAGCAACAAACAAAGTAGCAAACCAGGAGGGACTCCGGTGCCCTGGGAGCCATGGGCGGGGAGTGCCAGCCTTCTGGCTGGCTAGCTTTCTGTCTGGTAGGCCCCCAGAGCGAGGGCCTCCGGCACCCTGGGAGCCATGGGTGGGGAGTGCCGGCCTTCTGGCTGGCTAGCTTTCTGTCTGGTAGGCCCCCAGAGCGAGGGCCTCCGGCGCCCTGGGAGCCATGGCTGGGGAGCGCCAGCCTTCCAGCTGGCTAGCTTTCTGCCTGGTAGGCTCCCAGAGGGAGGGCACCCGGTGCACTTGGAGCCATGCGGCGGCGAGCGCTGTTGCGCGCTGGCCCTTAGGCCTGCTGCCGCCACTCAACTGAGAACTATCAAGACACAGAGAAACAATGACACAATTGGCCCACCATGCACCGGCTGTAGATGCCCACCCTGGGACGTGTGTGAAACATTCAAACATGGAAAAACCCCTGGGAATACATGCCATACAACAGGTTACTCTTGCTCCTGCCACTGGGAACCAGAAAGGTCCAGAGTCAGCGGAGGAGCAGCTGCTGAACAAGGACTCGGAGAACATGAGAATGCAGACTAAGCCCGAGGAGTCAGAGGTCCTGTGGACTGGGGTCATGAGAGCCGCTTGGAAGCTGTAAACCAGGAGGACCTTGCACAGTACCTGCAGAGACTCCCTGGAAGCCATTCTTCCCCTGACAGTACAGGCTGTGGTGGAGCTCCGGAGAAGTCTACAGCAGGGTTCCTTCTGCCTGTGCTGACAGTTGGGGAGAGGACACTAACTGATTGTGGGCTCCCAATGCGATGGGAGGCTGGAGAGAAAACGCTACAAAAAATGGCTTTGGCCCCAGACGGCTCACTTGATTTTTGACAACTCTTAGGCTATAACTACTTGTTAGGTCCTTCTTGTGTATCTCTGTCTTCCTGAGAAACCACTTTGAAGATACCACCATGTATTACAGCAGTCATTGTTATTTTCCTAGAAATCTATCCATAACTCTGTGATGTTTGTATTGTTCCTATTCTATTTCATAAATGGATCCATGTTTATTATTATGTGTTTCCTACAACAACTATTGAGAATTATTGAATGATTATTCAATAGGTCATTCATGCATAGTTCTATTTATATTCTTTAGAAGCCACTTTGAAGATACCTAAGTATAGTACAACAACTATTGATAATCTCGTACCTCTTTTGTCTGTAACTCAATATTATTTGTCTGTTTTCCTGAAAAACTATCTTGTAGATAACAATATGTAAAACAATAACCATTGATAATCTCCTACCACTTTGTCTGTAATTTGGTAAAACCCCCCCCATTATTATGTTATCCTTCTTTTACTCTTTAAAATAATTTTTTAAAAAAGTAGCAAACCAGCAAGGTGACAAGCAACAGTGGACAAGCCTCTTCCTCTCCCTCTTCTCTTATCCAGGATACCCAACCTTCGGGCAGGAAGCACTCACACCTTTAATCTTAATATCACATCCTTGCACTGCACAACCTAAATACAGCCACATCCAAAAAGCCCCGTGTATGACTGCAAGAAACTTTAGGGGGATGTCTAGGCACAAGCCATAACAATGACTGTTTTAGATACCGTTTCCTCTGTTAGGCTTGAGATGGCCAGTCATCACCGTATTAGTCTGTTTTCTGTTACTATAATGAAGTCTTATTTCTCATCTAATCGTGTTACAAATTGGCCCTTTACTAATAAGTCCTTGGTCACTTAATGGCCATTATAAAAGTACACTTAGCTGTAAGAGTCACTATCACTGCAACTGTTTTGAATAAAAATTCACACATGCATGCATACATATTGACAATTTATATATGATAATGACGATCAACAGCTGCTTTAACATTACAGTTCATCACAAGTCCTCCCACAACTTTTACTACAAAATGTTCAGTAACAGTCCTCTTCACAGACTTCACAGGAAGAAATACAGTGGACAATGGTAAAGGGTCGCCACGGAGTCGCGGGACTGGATTTACACATCGTTCAAATGTCTGCCTCTTTGTTTCACATTTGACATTCCTGAAACACTGCCTGAAAGAGCAGTTCTATAATTCACTCTCCTTGCTACATGAAGTTCAACTTACTTTTTGTTGTTTACAGTGTCAGATAGTTTCTGTAAACTTGTTCCAAATCATTGTATTCTCTGAGTAACTATTAATCAATTACAAAGAAGATTCACTTAAAAATTTGTGTGTGTCAAAGAAAGACCTATATTTAATTTTTTTAAAAAAGATAGCAGCACTAGTACCTAAAAGGCACTGACTTTGCTGACTTCTGCTATGTTTTCAGTGTGTCCCTCCTAGCTCATGTGTTGAAAATGTCATCCTCAGCACAGTCGTGCTGGCAGGGGCGTGCTGTGAGGTCACATGGCTCTGCCCTCATGGATGAATTAATGCACTTATCCCTGGCACCTAGATCCTCCTCCTCCTCCCTCCCTCCCTCCCTTCCTTTCTCCTTTCTAATTTTTTTTTTTTTTTGTCTTTTGGGAGGGGTTTATTTGCCCTTTATCTTTTTACTGTGTAACAGTGCAGAACAGAAGCATGGACCATACACTGGCTCAGCAATCTTGGACTTACTCTAAGCTCTCAGAACTTGACTAGCTCTTCACTGTAAAGTACCACTTCTCTGGTATTCTATTATAGCTGCATGAAGTGGACTAAGACAATATCATTATGGGCATATTTTATAGTAAATTTCTAGAGAAATCAAATAGAATTCATTTTTTATTCACTATTTATTCACTTCATGAATAATTTGCAAGGATTGATATACGGCCTGTATATCAACTTGTTAAATAAAAACATAGGTTATTTTAGCATGTTCAGTTGAGTCTTGAAACACAAAAATGAATCACTAAATTACAGCTAGTGAGGTATATCTCATCTATTGCAAATCTAATATACTTTCCTCATATTTGTAATACAGTAACACAATCCAATATAGGAATATTATTATAACAAGATTATCTGAAATGCAGTATAATTTTCCAGTCACTGTGGTTCTATTTAATTTTCTCTCTGTAGTTAATTTATCTAGATTTGATTTGTGTAGTCCACCTATCTCTTTCATGGAAAACATGATTCTTTAGATACTGTTTCCCTGTTATGCTTGTGACTGCCAATCATCATCTGCATGCATCTGTTCTCTGTTCCTGTGAAATACCTGAGGCGGGAGATCTATGAGGTCGTGGGTGATCTATAAGGTCAGAGCTGGAGAGGCGACACCTTAGATCTGGTGGGCCCATCTGTCCATCTTCGTGGATCATGTCACACTACAGCAGATATTGTCACAGTGGTGGGAACACGTGCAAGACGGGGAGAGAACCAAAGACAGATGGAAACCAGCGAGTGCGAGCGGGACGGTGTGACCACCCCCGGCTCCACCCCTAAAGATCCATCCCCTGCCAGCACTGGTCTGCTGAAAACCAATCATGAATCAGAGAACGCATGCAACCATATCCAAGCCACAGAGCCAGTTCAGCGCCTTAACAACGTACTGGGAATACAGCCCAAGCCAGGCAGCTGGGCATCCTTCCCACAGCCTCGTGTTACACAGGCATCAATTGTAAAGGAAGCAATTTCCAGTGGCGAACCTGTGAAAACACAAGGCAGCTTCGGGTTACGTTCATTTCACAGGGCCACCCCTCTGACTACTCTTCTTCTCACCTGAATAAATGAGCCAAGAAACTTCCTTCTTTGTTTAAACTAGGACAAGTTCCAGGAACAAAAAAAAAAAAAAAAACCTGAAATGGAAGAGAAGTGTCTTGGTTACTTTTCTCTCATTGCTGGGACAAAATATCTGACACCCAAAATTAAGGAAGGAAAGGTTTATTTCGCTTACAGTTTGTGGAGGTTTCAGTCCATATTTGGCAGATTACAAGGCAGAGTGGCACATGGCAGAGAGCTACAGCTCATGGCGGCAGAACACAGCAAAGCAACAACCACACACCAGGGCGAAATGGGGGAGGAATTGCCTCAAGCACCCTTTTCCTCTCCCTTACATATGCAAACTATCCACCCCAGGGCAGGTGCAACTCTCACATCCACAATCAATCAAACTCTAAAAGCCTGCCCCGTGGCCACATGAGGCTTTGGGGGGACACCCAGACACAAACCATAGCAAGAAGCGAGGGAAGAGACTTTGTGATACTGTCGAGACTTCGATTTGAGTAGCAGAGATGAGAGGTGGTAAAGGACAGGAGACAGTGGGAGATGCAGAGGAAATCTGTGTAACCTGTGAGGGACATAAGTCTCCTCACCGCAATCCCATCACCCACCAGCCCCAGGAGGCTTCCTTCCACCACCTGCCACCACCCTGGGACTCATGGTCCTTGTTTCCACTTTGCATTGTGTCCTGGGCACTGGAAATAAAGGCAGACATTTGTTTTCCTCCTTGGTGTTGGTGACCAGTGGTATTCCCTGCTTTGCCCTAAACCCAGGTGCATTTCACCAACTGTCACTGAGCTCCTCCAGGCCCCTGTCCCACAGCTTCTCCCCCTACTGCCAGCAGAAGCAGCTGTCACTTTGCCCCTGCTCTATTCAATCAAATGCAGTGGCAGAAATTCGGAGCACTGCTGTACTTCAGGCCACCCTCTGGTTCTTACAAATATTTCTGCTTTTAACAGAACCAATGTCTTGAACATCAAAGTTTGGTTTTCAAGTCTATTATCTCTGGAATAGACTTCAAAAGCTTATTTTAAAAATGAAAATCCGAATATTGTTTCTGATTCCCGGGTCAAATCCAATGCCTTTGGATAGCTTAAAGGGTTATTTATAAAGGTGAAAATATGAATTGAGCTCTCACTCTGTCCATGTGTTCTAATGTCAAAAAAAAAAATCAAAGACTAACTCTAAGCACAGTCACGCAGCAATCTCTATTCTGGTCAGTCATGTGTCTGTTGGGATCATTTTCGCCAAATCCCAAGAACTTACAAGCAATCAATATTGTGCTTTCTCCTTCCTCCTCCTTCTGAATCCACAGCTCGTAGGGAAATGCTCACCTTGTGCATCTCCTGGCAGAGCCAGCAGCAGAGGACATGGTCTTATTTGTGATCAACTGCTCCTCGATGATGGTGCTGTTGTATCTGCTTGAGGGCCCTCCTCAGCTGCCTGTCATCCGTCCAGTTGCATGATGAGTGCTAGCCCAAGAGCAGTCTCCCTGGTGCACTTCTTTGGAGCAGGGAGACTTGAAGTCCAGTGGAGGGGAAGGATGATGGGCACCACTCTTCTGTAGCCTCTGTGGAAAGACCACTTCCTCCGAACCAACTTTCAGAGGATCACTCAACTTTGGAAAAGGAGGGCAAAAGTAAACCTGTGACCATTTCTTATTTAGTCAGTTTCATCTCCAGGTTCAAATGGAACCATCATTTTTCTCATCTCTTGTGCTTAGCGATCTGGGATGGAGGATAGTCATGAGGAATTCAACCCAAACATGCACACACAATTGACATAATGTGCCGTATGTCAACTTTGCAAAGCCCCAGGGATCCAATCTCGGATTTCTCATGCTTCTACTTAGACATCAAAGAGCTCTGCCCAAATCAGGCTCTGTACCCAGCCCTGTGATGCTGACATTCAAATATTCAGATGCTCCCTTGAAATTCAGACAAGGATTGAGTAGCCTACATGGCATCTTTTATTTTTTCATTTAGTCCAGAAAATATTCATTGACACCTATCACGTCTAAGTCCCTGTTCTTACATGCCCAGGAAAAGACTGATTGTTTTATAATCATGATAAAAAGTAACAACCAGAACTAGAATTAAATTTGTTTGTTCAATCAGTGCTAACTTACTCAATGAACATGCTTTAGAAAGCCAGCAAGCAGTGGTAGCCCCACTCTTTGAAAGCCAGCCAGTCAGCAACAGCCTTCCTTCAACGGATACTCTTCTGAAATTCAGCCCACTCCAGGCAGCTCCAGCTGAGGTAACCTTTGCCCAGCTGCATATCCGCCTACAGCCAAACCCTGTGCTTCCCAGCACGGCACAAGATCAGCACTCTTCCTTTTTGGAGAGACTGCCTAACAAGCATAGCTCTCCCCTTCCTCAGTAACAAGGTCAGCTTTCTGATGCAGAATTTGGTACAGAGCTCCTGCTTCAGGAGCTGAATAAATGACTAAATAGTGACACAGCTTGAGTGAATTCACTACACAGAATCAACACAGAATCAGCACAAATATAGTAAGTTCAGTAGGTCCCTGCTAATACTTAAAATGAGTGCAAAAGGAGAGTCTGAACTAATCTCAAAATGCCTGCTAAGCAAAACCAAGTTCACTGTAAAAGATGACAAGAAAAAAGATGGCTTTTCAGTGTGCATTCAGTACAGAAGCTGGTACAGGGCTGCCATTACAGCCTGGGCGGCATATGCAGTGCACATTTATCTCTCCGGTTCTGAGCCTGGAAGTCGGCATCACCAGATCCGGTTCCTTCTACGCCCCCCTCTTTGGCTTGCAGATGGCTGCCCTCTCCTGTGTCTTCCCATGGTCATTTCCCCACGTACAAACATGACGTGTCTATGTCAGAATCTCTTCTTCCAGGCATGTCAGTCCTACGTCTTAGAGCTCAAGGCTCCATTTTAACTTAACCATCTCTGCAAAGATCTCATCACTGGTTATGGTGAAGTCACATTCTGGGATCTCAGGGTTAGGTCTTCAGCTTGTGAATCTGGAAGAGTTCAGCCCATAACCATAGAACACATTGTCCATGCCAGGATCACAAGGAAGTCCCCACCCATGCTGGAGATGCTGCTGATGCACAGCCTTCAGCAGGCACTGCTTCATAAGAACCGCCTCGCCGGGAGTCCCCTTCCCGAGGCAGGACCAGTTTGCATGTGCAGCCTGAGCAACGTGACCCTTCAAAGGCCCCTCGGCAGGGCCTGCCCACAGTCTGGAGACCCGCCTGTTGGGGGCTAACACTTGCTGATGCAAGTTCGTCCACCACTCCTCAGCCCCTCTCTGTCCACTCCTGCCTCTCTCCCTTCGTAGCTTGGGTTCCATAGTCTGATATTCCCCAATACATCTCTTGGACAGAAACCTCCATCTCCAAGTTGGCTTCCCAGGGGCCTTGGCCTGTGACTCTTCTGAGAACATTAGTGGAAGCAAATCTGAAGAGTCTGTTACATTATCTGTAGGCTCCCGGCAGAGGATATCCCCACAAGTTTACAGAAAATAGTGGAGTGTTTAGATCCCTTTTAGACCACAGTACTTTGTACAGATTGTTTATCACGGGTCAAAACTTTGAGTCCCTTGGGGGCTGTTTGCATAAAGTTATCACATTTAGATATTCTTTAGGAGGTGATGTTGATTGTAGCAGTGACTGAAGTGTGGAGTTTTCAGCACCTGATAGATTTTCCCCCGGGCGTAAGTGAGAGGCACATCTGGTGCTTAATAGAACATGAATTAGATGAGGAAAACGCTCAGCACTGCACAAATTCTGATCTGGTCAACTTTGCTTATCTGGGGGAACAGACGTGGTCGCATTTTCTCACCTTGGTTGCTGATAGATGCCTATGATGTGAGTAGACACCATCTTTGCTGTGACCCTTGCACACTTATTAAGGCTGAATGTCTAATGCATTGAAGCCCAGAGGTTTCTTTCCAAGCCAAGCTGACCCTGCACCAGCAGGCACACGGTGTGAAGGATCTGGTCAGGCAGCACCTCCCAGGGCCGATGGTTCACCAGAACCCTCCCTCAGGCACCGCCTTGTGCGCTGTGAACACAGGCTCAGCTCTCCTCCAGGTGCAGAAGGAGCTAAGCACTCGCAGGAGGGGCCAGCACCTCACTTCCACCCACTGCTCAGGGTGAGCCGCTGCTGTATCTGCTCCACCACAGTACTCTGACACTGGTGCCTCCACGATTCCTGTTACTGTGGATTAATCCGAATTATAATCTGACTTCCAATTTCAGTTTGAAGAGAATAATACAATCCTGTAGCTTCTATTGTGAGGGATGCCCAGGCTGTGAACACATCCTTCCACACCCACTGCCACCGCAGCCTACAAAGACACACATACACATTCACACATAAACGGGCCAACAAGGAAATGAACGATAAAAGAAGGGAGGAAAACACCACAGGGCTGAGAACAGATCGGCATCAGGTGGTCCTGTGCAGACTTCTCAATGAACTGGTGACGAGGCCTTTGCCTTGACTTCATACTAAATAAATACTTTGATGAATATGGTCAGGTGCTTTCTTCTTGAAGTTTCACGTGATTATTAAAGACAGATTCCCAAATGAGGAAAAGCAGCATCCTAGTAGGTGCGATGTTGGCGTAAACATGCTGGGCAGCCATTCAAATCTCCAGAAATAATAACTCAACATCCCGGCACAGAGAACACATGAGGTAAAGAAGCTGTCACACCAAAGTCTGGAATCAGTGTACCGTGTCCTTGTGCACAGACTGTCTTCAAGTGAAAAACCAGACTTGCAATCCATCTCTTATACTGTTGAGCTCGTATTTTGAACTCATGTTTGAGGTGATAATTCTACAAAAAGAGTAGGGTGTTTGGACAACGTCAGATTGCTATAAAACCTCATGGACTCATTGACTACACCTGTATTACTACAGACAGGGAACAGAAGCTGGTACAGTAGAAGGGTCTGTGGCCACACTATGGACGGCACTGCTCTCTGTAATCCATGTGAAGGAATGTGTGAATGTCACAGTGCGCCATCTCTCCTTGCAGAACACAATGAAAAGATACACAGATATGTAAATTGTTATGTGAGCATAAATATGTAAAACCTATTGCCCCAACATTAACAAAGATTAACATGGCAATCCACATCTATCTCAAGGTTTAATAATACATCTAAAGTGGAAAGAGACATAAATCTTTAACAATAAAGAATTTGTTTTCTGAAATCCATGTCTAAAATTGTGAAAGAATTTGACATCAGTGTGAAAGCATTTAGGGTATGTGGTATATTCCATACCTGGGACACTATGGGTAATACACTTTGCACTTTGTGTGTTAGACATTAGACTTGGTTAGCCTGTCTTGGAGGAGTTCTCCGCTTAGACCTTCATCCAGCAAAATATCAGAGGAAGGATTTTAATCACTTGAAAAAAATTCCCCAGGTCCCCAGTGAGTATGTGAGGACAGTTCGCATGGTGCCACCACCAGAGTGAAGCAGGCCAATTTAAACTGTGCAGCTGAGCTAGAAATAGTAAGTTCCCATTGGCTGCTGTGAGCAAAGCCTTTGCTGCTGCTCTTCTGCGAAAGGCGTCTGTCACCGGTCATACCTGCAGGCAGACCTGGGCCCCTGCTCTCTGCAGTTCAGGGCTCAGACGGGCAGCGTGAGGCCTCAAGGTCACAGGGTCACGTATCACTTCACGAGCATTGCTAGTTCTGCAGTACAGTTCATAGTCCTCATTAAAGAAAGAAAGAAATTTTTTTATCTGACTAGTTCATTTACTTTGTGTCCACAAGTAGATCCTTCAAACTGCTTGTCAGCTTGCTGGGCAGTAGTCCTGCCTATTTCTCGGTCTTTGACCTTCAAACATTGTCAGGGTGACCTTCTGTCATTTGTATGAAAATGGAGGCACCGTAAGACCATAATGTTTAGTGAAATAAATCAGACACACAAGCTTAAATCTCGCACGGTTTCTCTTATATGAGAAAGTCAAAATATAAATAAAAAGCAAATTAAAAGATAGATAACAGGAAAAGGGAAGACAGGTATTTTCCAAAAGAGAAGGGGACCCAGGGATGGTGGGAGAGGGAGGAAGGGAGGGAGGGGTGAAAAGAGAAGGGAGAGGTGCTGTACCCATCCTGTAGTGCGAGCTTGCACTAATACAAAAATAAAACTGAAGCCTCCAGTCAGATTCTCTTGGGGTACAAATGCTCATGGATAAATACTGTTTTCCTTTTTTCCCCTCTGATATTCTATCCTAAGATATTAGTTGGATAACTGGGGGCGGTAGGGGAATGAACTTTATTCAGAAGAATAAGACTGAAAGTGATAAGTAAGCAAACAAAAAAGAAAGCTTAAAAGGCCACCATTTTTACTGGTTAGGAAAAAAGAGCTAAATGGATTGTGATTTTTAACACAGCGGTTTAACCGGCAGGGCCCTACCGCAAGGCACCACATTGTCGGGCAAAGCCGCTGAGCCAGTCGTGACCCAAACACCGCGCTTCGCACCTCTGCCCTGCTCTGTTCTCCCACGCCGCAGGCGGCAGCCGGGGGGTTTCCTTCCAAGGTCTCTGAAGGAAAAAGCTCGCTAATAATTTGGATTCCTAATCTCTTATGCTCAGCTGTGAATTTACTTAGCAGTCTTCAGATCCGCTTAGCTGGCTTCTCCAAGGTCAAGCAACACAACACCACTCTTTATTTAAGTGTCCTTCCACCCAGAGGAAAAGTCCACCTGTTTTCATCTCCGTAGCTGAACCAAAGAGAGGTTCGTTAATGAGAATTTTTACATCTATCTCTGTGTTAGAGCATATTCCTAAACTCTATAATCTCATGCCCAAAGAATATTTAATGTATGTTAAAGAGTATTCAATGGTCTTTGGATACTTTACTCTTCATATTTACATTAACTATCATAAAGTCAGCTGATACAAATTCAACATATATTTAGATAGGAGACTACAAATTTTATTGGTAACACTGGTCATATTAATATTCTGGTACTGGCGTTAGTGATACCTCGGCTAGTGCTTGGTGTGTTAATAATAATAAAATCTTCATTAACAAACTCTTATCTTCATGTACCAGATGTTCCACTAAAGCTTGTCAGAGTCCCCTGCTATGGTCCTTTATGATGCTCAGTATCAGTTATTATGGCAAAACTGTGAAGATAGGAGATGCAAGAAAAAGTGATGCTGCCCCGGACACATCGTGCTCACGCCCCACCCCACTCAGCACAGTGGTGCGTGGTCCCGCACCCGTCTCCGGCAGAATCAGATTTCCAGTGGGACCTGATCCAGCACCTGTCTCCTACACACACCAAGACAACCGCGGACACAGGGCTGTGACGTAGCATCAGGATGTCCCTCTTGAGCTGTCAGATGACGGCACCCAGACAAGAAAAGCCTTGATCTGAAAGAGCAGTGTCCATAAGAAAACCTCAATCCAGGGCAATTTAAAGTAAAACAGCTGGGTGTGGGCTCACTCCTGTAATCCCAGCAGTTGGGAGGCTGAGGCAGGAGGATGGTTGCAAGTTCAAGACCAGCCTGGGCTACAAAGTGAGCTCAAGGCCAGCCTGAACTACATAGTGAGACCCTGTCTCAAAAGGACATTAAAAAAAAAAAAGAAGTAAAACCTTCTGCCTATTATTTTCACCAAGCAAGAAAAATTAAAAGAGTTGTAAGAAATATTATTATGCAAAATCATTGACTTCTATGAGAAGAAATGAGCTATTTTCAGACACAATAGTCCACGGCCAGATTTAATGCCGTTAGTTTATTTAGACAAATGCTAATATCAAACTCCCTATGTCCATGAACTCTAATACTGGAGCCTTAAGTAAGAGAGGATTTTACTAGCACATGCAGATGTATTTAATTTTTGCTATTTTGAAATATATAATGTTCAACTCATGTTATTAAAATAAAAAATTGAACTGACTTAAATTTGGCAAGTTAACAAATCAATTACATTATAAATGCAAATTGATAGTACTAAAATTTGCTAAATTATACTTACATGTTTTAAAGCCAATTAATTCCATGTACACATAATAACCATTATAATTTATTCTATAAAATGTAAAGGATCATATAGTTTGAATTGTTCCCAATTTTTTCTCAAAAATACTGTCCACTAATTATGTTTTACTCATCAATAATTATTTGTAATATATATGACATTTTACCAGATGCTATGAAAGGTTCAAGAAGAAATATTTCTTCTTGGTTTTATTTTCTAGAAATTCATGCTTATTATCAGAATTTTGGTTTTTATTTACTTATTTTGTTTTTGTCTTTCTTTTACCATGTAGCCAACAGTTGACTATGAAGTTTGAATGTGAAAATTTATCCTAGTTCCTTCATTTAAGTTGAGCAGATATTTAGGTAAGCTAATTAACGTGAGTAATGTCACTGATCAAGGTGACTATTTCAAGGGACTAGGAAATCTTGCACTGGTCCATCCTAACCATGTACTCTTGGCCTTTCACTGTACAGAGCCTTCACAGTCTGTATTATATCAAAGCGCAAATTGATAACCAGCTCCTGACTATGATAACCACCTCAATATGACTATGTCTTCAAAAATATGGCCTCAATTGTCTTTCTCACCCAGCTGTATATAATCTTTATTTTACATAGTGATTTTTTCCACTTATAAAGGTTTTAGAAATTGAAGCTCCTTTAAACCCAATAAGTGTCAGCAAGTGAGTTATCAAGAGAAACCTAGAAGGCGCCTGCCACAGCACCAAGTGCAGGGTGAGAGGACAGAAGCTGTGTGTCGCCCGGCTCAACCCTCTGTAAAATGGTTTTCTTTCACACCAAACACTTGACTGACACCACTAATGGTGTCCTTCACAGATGGCATGGTGGAGCACACCTATAATCCTAGCTACTTAGGAGACTGAGGCAGGAGGGTCACAAGTTTGAGACCAGCCTGGGTAATTTAACCAGACTACTTTGCATCTCAAAGTAGAAAAAAAAATAAGAGTTGGAGGTGTGTCTCTGTGGTATAGAGCTTGCTTACTATATGCAAGGTCCTGAACTAAATCCTCAGCTCTGAAAAAAAGGAGAATATATCTTTCATAATCAGATGGAACGTAGGTTAAGTCATCTTCCTAGCTGGATATTTTTGTCTCCTCATTGTGGTACTTGAGCTTTTAAAACACGCATCCCTTTTTTTTTAATTTACTGTTACATTTTCCTTGGGGGGGAACATCATCATGTGACTGAATTCACAAACTCTGGAACCAAATCTAGGCTTAAATTCTACTTCTGCTGTTTATTACTGATAGATGTTTTTGTGCAGATAAGAATAGAACAAAAATAAAAATGCCTTCATTGTGGGTGCGGAGAAGACCACAGTAGGAAAGAGGGATGTGGAGCTTCTGAAGGCCTGGCCTCGGGTCAAAGGTTAAGTAGGCCCAGGCTGAAGGCGGGGTTTAGGGGGTGGACCACCTGACGTGGCAGACCAGGATTGGGTAGGAGCGTGGGAAAAGGAAACAGGCTACTACAAAAAGCAAGTAGGAAGTTGTAATTTGACCCAGAGGAAGAAGGGTGGGGCTTAGCATATGGCTTCTAGTGGCCAGCACCTTATTGGCTTGGCACCAAACTGGCTCTGTGCCATAGCACCTGACTTCCAGTGGGTGGCGCCATAGAGACTCGGCAGGGATTACAGTGAGGCGAGAAACCTGTCAATTAACTGCTTAGCTTAGGGACTACATTCATTCATCCACTCTTTCATTTATTTCATTTTGGTAACTAAAAGCATACATGCTGCCTGTGGAGCTGTTCTAAGTTTTGAGATACAGCAATATAGAAAAGTCACTGTGCCTGCCTCACTGGAGCCTGAATTCTAATGGAGCTAATGCACTCTGAAATATGGTAATGGGGAAATATCTCCTAAGACTTGAACGATTGCATACGGTCTGCCAGACTCAAATCCTTAGCTGCTTCCCCACCCAGCCCTGGGGACCTTCCTAAACAGCCTCAGGATAACAAACAGTGCTGATCAGCAACCATCCACGGAAAGAAGGTCTGGGCCCGCTCAACCCCAGAGACCGAGCAGCGACTCAGCCAGGCCCCAGTATTCGCCATGAGCAGCCCCAGGCCAGAAGACAATCACGGATCAGCAAGTATCTGCACCAGGCCGAGTACCCTCAGCCTTCAGGGGGAAGCCACTCAAGCCTTGGGGCTTTGCTTAGGCTACTTGAGGCAGGGGCAAGCTTAAGTCCACACCCATCAGTGCAGCTCCGCCGCTGACCCTGCCCCTATTAACTGGCTCGGAGTCCAAATCCCCCCAACTGTGGAGCCCAGCAAAGGTACCACGCACTTAGGGAAGACAGCCTGTGGCCGTGCTGAGCAGAGATGCCCACTGCCCAGTCAGCAGTTGCAACTGACCACAGTCTGACCAGCCGTCTCACCAGGTACAGGGCGCAGCCAGAATTACCACTTGGCTTGGGAGCGCAGTTCAGTGAGTGAACCCCACAACAAGGTCCCCCACCCCGGTTTACTGCCAGCTAACCCATCCAGAGTCCCTAGCTAAACCGCTTCCCAAAGTTCCTTTACCAGCAAAGCACATGAACAGGGGCAGAGATTAGTGTTCTCAGCAACACACCGGCAACAAGCAAGAGGCACAACGAAAACAGAAAACCAGGGAAATCAGACCCCACCACAGAGAGCTCCCATAATGGGCCCAAAAGAAATGGAAATCTGTGTGATCGTTAGTTAACAGAGAATTCAAAATAATTCATAAAGAAGCTCAGGGAAAATAAGAAAATATGGGTGAGGAATTACATAAAATTTAGACAGCAATTTTTTAAATGAGAAATTTGACAAAGGAATAGAAACTGTACATAAAAGCAAGCAGAAATCCTCAAAATAAAGAATATACTGACTGAAATAGTCAACAGAATTTTAGTAGGAGACTTCATCAAGCAAAAATACCAGTGACATTAAAGAGAAGACATGTGAAATTACCCAGAAAAAAGAATAAAAAGGAATTTATAGGGCCAGTAAACACTATTAGAAACCATCCAAATAAGGAACTTTCTTGTAATGGGAGCTTCCTAGGAAAGAGGAGGACAGAAGAGGCCTAGAAAGCTTACTATAAAGACATAATGGCAAAAGTTTCCTACTAAAGCTTTGAATCTTTTCTTTTTGTACTTTGTGCAAATAATACAGGTTTTTGTTTTGTGGTACAAAGTACAAAAAGAAAAAATTCAAAGTATATACAACAGGAACCATCTGAATAAAAATAAAGGCCACAAGAGAAGAAGAAATAAAGGGTCTACAAAAATATAAAACAACTTAAAAGGAAATTAAATGGCTGAATGTGTAAAAAAACATATATATATATATTAATACCCAACCTATATACTGTCTATAAGACTCATTTTACTACTAAGAAGAAATAGCCTGGCATGGTGGCACATGCCTGTAATCCCAGCACTTGGGAGGCTGAGGCAGGCGGATTGTTGCAAGTTTGAGACCAGCCTGGCCTATAAAGTGAGCTCAAGTTCAGCCTGAACTGCATACAAGATCCTGTCTCAAAAAGACCAAAAAAGAAAGAAAGAAAGAAAGAAAGAAAGAAAG
>NW_004955554.1:154808-258947 GCF_000276665.1 Chinchilla lanigera | reverse complement strand
GAGGAAGAAGAAGAAGAAGAAGAAGAAGAAGAAGAAGAAGAAGAAGAAGAAGAAGAAGAAGAAGAAGAAGAAGAAGAAGAAGAAGAAGAAGAAGAAGGAATGCAGACCAAAATGGAAGGGCTGGAAAAAGGTATTCCAAACAAATGCAAACTGGAAGACTGTGGGCATATCCATACTTAGATCAAACAAATTAGATGTTATATCAAAAACTGTAAAAAGAGAACAAGATGGTCATGATAATAAAGGAATCAATTCACCAAGACAATGTAACAGTTGGAAATGTATACACACTAAAAATTGAAAGCACCTAAGTACATTATTTAAGCAATTATTAAATGACCTGAAGGGAGAGATCAAATGCAGTACAGTAATAGTAGGTAAATTCATTATTCCACTTTCAACAGTGGGCAGATCATCGATACAGAAAATCAATAAAGAAATGTTTGAGTTGAAACGAACTTTTCACTAAATGGACATAATATTCTATCAGGTAGCAGTGGAATACACATTCTTCTCACACTCCTATCAAACATTCTCTAGGATAAATCATACTTTAGTCCTTAAACCAAGCCTTCATTCTAAGAGGCTCAAAATCACATAAATTATGGTTACATATTGTAGTGGAATGAAGCCACAGATCAATAACAGGAAAAAATCTTAGAAAGCACACAAATAGGTGGAAATTACCAACATGCTCCTAAACAACAAATGAGTCAAAGAAGAAATAAAAAATCAAATCAAAAATACCTTGAAACAAATAAAAAGAGAGACATAACATGGGAAATTTATTGAATGCAGCAAAAACTGTCCTGAGAAAATTTTATAGCAAGAAATACCTGCATCAAAAAATAAAAGAGCTCCAACAAACAACCCTTTCTATTCAGGGAAATAGAAAAAGAACATACTAACCCACCATGAAAAGAAGGAGGGATGAGCAAAGATAAGAGATAGAGACTAGAAAAACCACAGAAAAATATCAAAAACGCAGAGGAGGGTTCCTTTGTCCCCACGCCCCACCAGCATTTGCTATGGGTTGATTTTTTTGATGATAGCCATTCCTTCTGGGGTGAGATGGAATCTCAGTGTTGTTTAATTTGCATCTCTTGAATGACCAATGATGCTGAACATTTTTTCATTTATTTATTTGACATTTGTATTTCTTCATCTGAGAAGTGTGTATTCATCCCAGATGCCTGTTTTGGGTTGGGTCTTTGAGTATGGGGGAACTCTGATTCTTTTCAGTTCTTTGTATGTTCTAGACGTAGGTTCTTTGTCTGAGGAACAACTGGCTATAATTTGTTTCTCACTCCATGGGTTGTCTTTTCACTCTGTTGGTGATTTCTTTTGTTGTACAAAAGCTTTGTAGTAAGGTCAGATCCCATTTGTTGACTCTGTTGGTGGGAGTGTAGACTGGTGCAAACACTGTGGAAATCAGTGTGGAGATTCCTGTAAAAACTAAAATTAGAGTTCTCATCCAACCCAGCTATTCCTCTTCTGAGTATGTTCCAGAAGAATTTAAAACATTATATCACAGTGATATATAGGTGCCTATGTTTATAGCAACACAATTTGTAATAGCTAAATCTTGGAAACAACCCAAATGTCCATCAACCAAAGAAGGAATAAAATTTTTTTATATACAATGAAGTACTACTTAGCCATAAAGAAGGATAAACTTGAGACTTTTATAGGTAAATGGATGCAACTCAAGACTACACTCATAAGTGAAATAAATCAGATCCATATGTATAAACATTATATTGTCTCACTAGTGTGAGAAACTAAATGAGTAAATAGGATCCAAAATGTACAATAGATATTATAAATGGGAAGAAACTGTTCAAAAGAAATGACCAACTGTGACAGGGAAAGGGGAGAGGAAGAAAGGGAAAAACAAAAAATATATTTATACACAAAATAGTTAAGATACTTATACATCTAGTTTCTCTTAGTTCCTTGAAAACAAAGGTTTTACAAATATTGTTTGGACAAGCTATCACTCCTACCTCTTGTACTCTGAATAGCTACTATGGAGACAACAATATACAATGTATTAATTATTGCAACTCTCTTAGTAACCTGTTTTATTGCTATTTTTATTCTCTCTTTTTTCTCTTTAAAGAAAGAACATCAAAAAATCAACAAAACTAAGAGTTGGTTTTCAGGGGAGATAAATCAAATAAACCCTTTGCTACACTTTTGTTTCAGGAAAAAAACACTAAAACAAAATCAGAAGTGAGAAAAGAAACATTGTAAGTAATGCCACAGAAATACAAAGGATCATAAGAAGGCATTTAGAAAAATTACTTGCCAGCAAGCTGGATAATGTAGAAGAAATGGCTAAATTCTTAGACACACATAATTTACCCAGACTTAATTATGAAGAAATAGAATCGGAAGAGTAAAGAGATTGAATCATTTATCAAAAATCTCCCACCAATGAAAGGCCTAAAATGGACCAGAGTCACAGCTGAATTCTACCAAATACTAAAACAACAAGTACAAATTCTTCTTATACTTTTCAAGAAAGTAGAGGGACAGTTTCTAAACTTACTTTGCAAGGCAGGCATTAACTGATACCAAGGACAGACAAGGCCTTTAAGAAAAGAACTTTACAGGCCAAAGTCCCTGATGGAGATAGATTTTAAAATTCTCAGTAAAGTGTTAGCAAACTGAATTTAATAACACATTAAGAGAGTCAGTCACCATTACCAAGGAGATTTGTCCCTGGGATACAAGGATGCAATATGCACAGATCAGCGAATGTTATACTACACTCACACTACATAAAAAAAACCATGGTCCTCCCCTAGACATATAAAAAGTATCTGGCAAGCCTCCGCACACTTCTGCAATAAAAACTCTCAGCTGATTAGGTTTACTGAAAGCACCTCAACGCAGTGCAGGTCAAGCAGGTCAAACCGGCAGCCAGCACCATGCTCAACGTGAGAAGTTGAAGGCATGTCATCTGAGACCAGGGCAAGACAGCAATGCTGCTAGGACTGCTTCTTTTCTAAAACTCAGTAGCATTTCTGTAAACTAATGGCAAACTATCCTAAAAGGAAATTAAGAAACAGTGCTGGGACCTGGGATATAGTGCAGGAGCACAAGCACCTGCCTGGCAAGTGCAAGGTCCTGAGTTCGGTTCCCAGTACCTCCCACCCCCCCAAAAAAAGAAAGAAAGCAGTGCAATTGACAATAGTGACAAAAATAAATAAAATGAAATATTAGGGTGTAAATCCCACCAAGGTGGTAGAAGACCTCTATATTGAAAACTATGAAACATTGATAAAACAAATTAAACAAATAATTGTAAAGACATCCTATGTTCACAAATTGGAAGACCTAATATCTTTAAAATGTTCATAATACCCAAAGGAATCTACATATTTGGTATAATCCTTATCAAAATTTCAGTGTCATTTATCACAGAAAAAGAAACCAAATTTTTATAACATGAATAGTAAAAACAATAGATTAAAAAAGTGGGAGGCAACACATTCCTTGACTTCAAAGTATTTTATAAAGCAATTGTGATCAAACCAACATGATACTGGCATCAAAGAGATACTTCAACCAGTGGAACAAAATAAAAAGCCAGAAATGAACCCATGTATTTATGGTCAATTGATTTTGACAAAGATGCCAAGAACATATAATGGGGAAAGAAGAATCCTCAGGAATGGTGCTTGGACACTAAAAATAAAAGAACAAAACCAGGGCAGCGTGGCTGGAACTGGGGGACACTTCGTGAAGTGAAATAAATCAGGCCCAGAAAGACAAATGTCATGTGCTCTTTCTTAGATGTGGAAGCCTAAACTGTTCATCTCATAAAAGGTAGAACAGCTACCAAAGGGGGAAGAAGACACAGAGGGAGGGTTTGGATAGATGATATCTGTGTGAGTTACAGGACTACATCTGAATAAGAATCGCTTCTGTTCTGCAGCGTGGTATGTAAACAATTAACTGTATATTTTGAAACCACTAGTAGGGAGGATTGGAAAGTTGCCAACATAGATGATAAATGTTTGAGGTGACCAGTACATACCAATCACCTGGATTTGACATTACACATTGTATATCTGCATTGCAATATCACACTGTATCCCATAAAATATATAGTTATGTCCATTTTTAATATTAGAGAAAAATAAAAACAAGAACTTAAAGAAGAATAAATGATGCTGGAAAAGCCAGTTACCTACACACAGATGAATAAAATTGCATTCCTGTCTCACATCATATCTCAAAATAGATGGAACACTTTTAAATATAAGACCCAAAATTGTGAAACTTCAAAAAAAAAAAATAGGAGAAATGTAGAAAAAAAAATGCTTCATAACATTGGTTCTGTCAGTGATGTTTTAGATATAAAAAAAAAGCACAGCGCACAGAAATAAAAGTGAAAAAGTGGGACTACATCAAACTGAAAGCTTCTCCATGGCAAAGAAACCATACAAAATGAAAGGGTAACATACAGAATGGGAGAAAATATTTGAAAAAAATTGTGTTGGCTGGTCCAAGTATATCCATGTTGACACAAATGATAACCCTAATTTTAAAGGCTGATTAGATTTTGGTTAAATATGTGTCACACTTACAAAGTCCACACAGCTCAATGGGCTTCATATATGCATTTTGCAATGACCTCAGTAGACACTTCCCAAAGGCAGCATGCAGTGGTCAACATGTATCTGAAAATCTGCTCAGAATTACTTCAGGGAGGGCTGGGGATTTAGCTCAGCTGCAAAAGCACCTGCCTGGCAAGCACAAGGTCATGAGTTCGGTTCCCAGTACCGGAGAAAAATTAAAAAAAAAAAAAAGAATTACTTCAGGGAACACAAATGAAAAGCCCAGTGAGGTCACCTCACTCCTGGTAGAACGGCATTTATCAGAGAGATAAGAAGGAAATGTTGGTGAGGGGCGGAGAGTAGGAAGCTCTTGCATACACATGCAGTGTGAGTTAGCAAAGTCATCACATACAGGAGGGAGGTTCTTCAACGCACTACAAGTAGAAGAGCCACAGAATCCCGCAACCCCACTTCTGACCCATTCTGAAGGAACTGAAATCAGGGTGTCAGTGGGGAGCTCCATTCCCTTACTCTCTACAACATCATTTACAATGGCCAGGATGCAGAACTAGCTTAAGAGGACTTTGCAAGTGTGACACGTATTTAATGAAAATCCAATCAGCCTTTAAAATCAGGAAATCCTATCTTTTGAGTCACCATGGATATACTGGAGTGTATTATGCTAAGTGAAATAAGCGGGCACAGAAAGATAAATACTGCTCAATCTCACTTATACGTGAAATCTAAAGAAGTTGAGCTCACAGAAGTACAGAACAGAATCAGAGGTACCAGGGCCTGGGTGGGGGTTGGAACTGGGTCCAAGGTGTAACATTTTAGATAGAACTAATAGGAGTTTTGAAATGTGTTGCACAGCAGGGTCGCTATGATCAATAATCTACGGTATATTTGTTAGCTTTTTGTTACTCTGACAAAATGACTGAAATCATCAGCTAAAAAGGAGCAAAGGCTTGTTGGTCACAGTTGCAGGGGTCACAGTCCATGGTAGATGGATGCGTTGTTTGTGAACCCACAGCAGGGCCCTTGCCTATGGCAGGAAGTGTACAGTGGGGCAAAGTTGTTCAGGGCCACACCCCCAATAACCTCACTTCCTCCCAGTAGGCCACACCCCCAATAATTCCTCCCATTAGGCTTCCCCACAAAAGTTCTGCTCACCACTCAATAGCACCACAGACCATCAGCCAACTCTTTAATATACCAGCCTTTGGGGACATTTAAGATCCAAACTATACCTGTAGATATGAAAATAACTAGGAATAAATTGCAAATGTCTGACAAAATATAATTGGTAGTAATTATGGCTATGTTATTTAAAATGCTATCATTTCACATTATATAAATTTATCAAAGCATCACATAGTATATAATATATACAATTACAATATTATTCATTAAAATCAATGTTAAATACATGCTAGTACCCAAAAATAAAGTATCATACTTATTGTACATAATTTAATATATCTAAGACACATGGAGTATGTATTGATGAATGTAGACTTGGGTGCCCACTTGCTTGGATTCAAATCCTGTGAACATTAGCCCCTGTAAGGGTGGGAGGATTAAATGGCTTAATATACACAATGCCATCTCCTTGCCACGATGCCTGACATATGCTACAAACTATAACAAATTTAAATTAATAGTGGATACTTTGTATAGTTTTCTTCCCTTAAGTGCTTTGTGTGACACATAAATTTTACTGTACATGATGTGTTTGCAGTCAGGGCTTATAAGGGAATAGATTTAATATAGGACATAAAATTTATAGGATTATTTTATAATATTCACTCAATAAGTCAAATGTGGAAGAGTGCAGTGGACCTATCTACACACTAGAGACCCAGAGAATCCAGCTGAGGGCCTGGATCCCACAGCAATGTCCTGCACAAGTACATTTGAAGACCTAGAGCCCACGGCAATATCCCATGCAAGTCTGTATCAAGGATCTGCGCTGCGAAGGCCCAAAGGTGAGTGGTAGAAATAGAAAGTGTGCACCAGCAGGATGAAGGATCTGTGCCAGCAGACTGAGGGATCTGCACTGGAGCCAGGAAACAATGCTCAAGGTAAGGACCAGAGCTCCCCTGAAGACAACCGCAGCCATCTTCAGTGATACTGAGGACCTGAGGTTATACGAGGATGAGAACAGCTGAGTTCATATCAGGAAAGCCAGAGCAACAAGCTTCTCCAGGAGGACCAACAGCCCTCATCTTCCCCTCCAGTTCTCCTTTTATGCTGCTGGCCTCAGTCCTCAGGAGGGCCTTCCACACCCAGCACCAAGCTGACTCGGTTCAGCTGGGGTTCCAGGGTGACTGTTAGTTAATCCACCACATGACATTATTTGAGTGGGCTGGAGGGGCCTGTGTGTGTCGGTGCCATGTTATTTATTTCTTCACAGCAGGCCAGGGCCAAACCTGAGCCCAACAACACCAAACTCAGATTCTCATGCATCCCATTTCTTTAATTCTCAAAACACACAGTTTTGATTACTTAAATCTTATCTACTTAACATGCCCCACAAAACTGCATCCAATGCCCACTAACTACATACCACACAAAACCTACCCATATAAAGAGCTGTGGGCTGTACCCAAGACCTGGCCCCCAGCTTGTGCTGAGGGTTTCGGCAGGATGTGCAGACTCCCCACCCCAGCCTGAGTCTCTTTCCCTGACTGTCGCTCTGGGTGCTACCTCTGTGCTCCAGTCCCCGTTGCAGGAACACTGAAGTTCCACCCAAATGAATCTTCTGCATTTATTCCTCTCACTATCCCGTTTCGCCTGTGACTACCTCCAAATTTACCATATCTTGCACTGAGAATCTCAGTAGAATGTGCACACAACATACTAAAAAAAAATACTCACTTAAAAATCATTGAAATAAATGTACTGATTTCATTATGTCAGAAGTATCAAATTCAAGCAGGGTATGGTGGTATACACCTGTAATCCTAGAACTCGGGAGGTTGAGGCAGGAGGATTGCCATGAGTTTGAGGCCAGCCTGGGCTATATGGTAAGTTCAAGGCCAGCCTGAACTAACAGTGAGAACTTGTCTCAAAAAGAAATCAAATTTAGAATTAAAAGGAATTATGAAAAATGAATTTTTATTGACTTTAAAATGTAATGTTTTAAAATATTGACTAACTCTTGAATTTTTCAAGTCTAATTGTGTGCTGTCTTATTTTTTAATATTCTTTGCACTCAAACCTGAATACAATCTCTTTCTTTGTCCAGAACCACTATTATTCTCAGCCTTATGTCTTTCTCAACAACAACACAAGCAAAACTCATCCTCTTTGTCAGAAATCTAATCTCTGACCCTCAAATTTTGAAGATCTTAACCAGTATTTCCTTGATTCAAAATATAAATACCAACATCAAATTCAAAATCAGTAAGTATTTCTAAAAGATGATCAGTCTCAACATGTATATTTTACTCACTTATGTAATCATCAATAAAATCAGTTATCACCGCGAAATTTCCACCAGCTTTTTTAGCCTTTCTCTCAGTACCAGGTAAATTGCTGTCAGCTCTCTTCCTCTGCCGTGACTTCCTCTCTGCTGTGAACCCACACAGACCCTGCCACTGTAAGGGGAGGTTCCACCCCTAATTTGGGGTCTGTGTTCAGCCATATGATTGCTTGGCTGATGTGACTTTTGCCAGACATGATAGAAAGGAAATGTGCTCACGTGATTAGCTCCTCCTTCTCCACTGCCTCTGCCGGACCTTGGGAGCATACCCAGTCCTGCCTACTACATGTGAGAGGTGCATGGATACAGCTCAGTCGCCTCCCCTGCCCCAGCTAAGGCCAGCCTAGGTCAGGCACTAGTAAAGCTGCCTCTTGAACACGTGAACAATCCCAGCAGAAACCTGTAGAGCTGCTGATCCTAACCCCATTTGATCCCAGACGCATGAGAATTTTTAAAGAAATCATTGAGACCAAACTACTAAGGGAAACAAGTGAATAGTGAGTCCTGATGCTCCCGAGGTTTAATATAAGCAAATAAGAAAGCCATGTGTTCCAATAAATGCCAATGAGTGATGGAAAAGACTAACATTTTCTATGTCTGAGTTAGGAATCTGGCATATTCTTTAAAAGAGAGGGAGCCTTGAGATAACCTTAACCTAAATAAATACTTTCCTCTTTCTTCCCAGCTAATCTTGCCTGACTGATACCTCCAAATTTTATTATTCTTTCCGTGAATTAAGTTATGGGCCCTGATGGGGGAAATAGACAGGAATTTAATGAAGAATGCACGTTTCTATATCTTCATTACAAAATCTCTGTAATTGCCAGGTTGTATGAGGAGTGGCCCAAGAACACCAAGAAGTCCAGCCACAGCCTCCTAGCTGGGATTATAAGGAGCCAGGAAGAGAAAAGGCAAGGCTGTGGAATTCTAAAAGAGCCAGAATCTTCTCCTGAACTCTCTGTTAATGTTTTTGCAAGCACAGAAATTGTAACTATCTACTGAAGTTTCTTCCATACTTCCCTGATTTTGATGATTGCCATCCTTCTCAAACTGGCTCCCCCTTTCAATCACAAATGCAACCCCACTGTCTGGTCACATCCTGAAAATCCTTCAGAAGTCCTGTGCGGCTTCTAATTGCACCTAAACGCATTATCACTGCTACCGTTTGGAACTAAAACGTCCTCCCAAAGTCTCATGTGTTTGGAAGGCAACTGGGCCATGGGGGAGCTGTACTGCTCGGCAGATTTCCCCGCTGATGAGTTTAGTAGCTGAATGTGCTGGTAGGAAGTGGAAGCTTTTCAGAGGTGGGTCACTGGAGGCACAACCTGGAAGGGTGGGTTCCTGTCCCTGCTCCACCCTTCCCTCTGATTTCTGGCTGGCATGAGTTGATCAGCTTTCCTCGGCTATGCCCTTCCTGTCACAGAGCCAGCCAACCATGGACTTAACCCACAGAAGCTGTGAGCCTAATAAACCTCTCCTCCTCTGACAACATTGGGTATTTTGTCTCAGTGATAAGAAAGTGACTAAGACGATGATCTTGCAGTCCATGCGGATGAAAAGCATCTTCTACTGCACACTCTTCCCTCTTTCTATCCCTGGAAATTAGTTATTGAGTCCACTGCATGGTATCAGTCCTCGGTTCCTTGTCTGGACACCCACCTGACTGCTTCATGCTGTCTTACCTTCTTATTCATCTTCCTCCAGCTCCTACCGGATGAAAAGAACTCAAGTGAAATAAGACCTCCTCCACGGGAGCCTCCTCGTGTGTTCTTATTTAGAAAGGCCATGCCTTCATACAACCCACTGTGTCTCTGGAACAGTGGCCATGTGAAACCACTTCTTTGAATATCTTTGCCTGCAGAGCAAACCATTTCACATACATCATTCTTCAGAGTAAAAATGAAACAGCACTATTATTGAAACTATCATCTGTTGCCAAAAGTATGTTAATTATATATTATAATAAATATATCAAGAATAGCAACCATGACAAGAAACAAGCACTATTATCAGACACTTGGCTAAGTAATTTACATAGACTAATTTTCACCATATTCTATCAGCATGTTATGGTTTGTATCTGGATGTCCCCCCAAAGCCTCATGCAGTCATGGGGCAGGCTTCTAGAGTTTATGATTGATTCATGGTCCCATGTTAGAATTATGGGTGTGAGTGCTGCACCCGCCCTGGGTGGATAGTTTGCAAATGTAAGGGAGAGAAAGAGGCTGCTTGCTGCCACTCCTCCCTTTTGTTCCTGTTGCTTTGTTGTTTTCTGCCACCATGAATGGATGTCCTGTGCCATGTGCCACCCTGCCTTGGAATCAGCCAAGTAGGGACTGAAACCTCCACAAACTGTGAGCTAAATAAAACTTTCCTTCCTTAATTTTAGGTGTCAGGTATTTTGTCCCAGCAACAAGAGAAAAGTAACCAAGACACAGGTTTTAATACTCTTTTGAAATATTTTTTACTATAGCCAATCACATAGAACGTGAAATTTACTATCTTACTCCTTTTTAAGTGTAGGATCCAGTATTTTCAGTACTATTGTCATATTGTTGTGTGACCATCACCACTATCCATCTCTAGAATGCCTTCCATCTTGCAAACTGAAATTCTAAACTCACTTAAAAACGGCCCAATCCCCTCGGTCTTAGAGATATGTGCTCTATTTTCTGTCTCCAACATTTTGATTACCCTTTGTCTTGGTTACTTTCTTCCCACTGGGGTAAAATACCTGACACCCACAAGTTTAAAAAGGAGAGGTTTATTTCAGTTCACAGTTTATAGAGGTCTCACTCCACAGTGGGCCGGCTCCCAGGCAGGGTGGCGTGGAAGAGGGGCATCACAGAGGAGAAACCGTCTGTGACAGGGCAGACAGAAGAAAGTAGCAGCAGTGAGCCCCACTTTAATCCTCCTTCCATTCAGGCCTCAAGCCTGTTGTTTGGTGGGACTCACAGCACGGCTGGGGATTCTGTCCTCAGTAATCCATTCAGCCACACACAAGACTATGCTAATCCAGTCAGTGGGCTGACCCAGTATCAGACGCCCTTATCCTGTATCACATACCCATGATCTGGTCACTCCTGGAGGCCTCACCTGGAAGAACATGAGGCTTTGGGGGACATTTTAGGTTCCTCAAGCAGAATTTGTGCTTTTGAAATCAGGTTACTTTGCTAATGCTGTCCTTAAATGTAATCCATGTCAGATGTTTCCTCCTTTTAAATCCTGAATAACGTAGTATTCACACACTTACATACATATTACATTTTATGTTTCACTCATTTACTGGTGGATACTTGAGCTGCTCCTACATTTTGGCTACTATGAATGATAATAGCAGTTACTATGACTATTAATACACAAATACCTATTCAAGTCCCTGTCTTCAATTTTTTGGGATATATACTCAGGTTATTGGATCACAGGCTAATTCTATGTTTAATTTTTCAAGTAGTGATCACACATTTTCATATTTTATATTCCATCAATAATGCACAAGAGTTCTAATTATGTCTGATTTTTTTATGCATCTGTTCCATCCTCACAACTTTTATTTTCTGTAATTGGTATGTAATAGGTATGAGATAGAATCTCATTTTGCTTTCCCCTAATGACTCATGATGTTGAGCACCTTTTAATGTGCTTACTGGTCACATATGTCGTCTTTGGAGAGATGTTTTTTCAATTCCTTTGCATATTGTTTGAATTAAATTATTTGTGGTTTTGCTTTTGAGTGTCCAAAATTCTATATATATATATTCTGGATATTTTATGAAATAGGTAAACAATTTGAAAACCTGTCTCCATTTTGTGAGATATTTTATACTCTGTTCATAGTAACTTTTTTTTTGTTTTGGGTTTTTTTTTTTTCTGGTAATGGGAATTGAACTCATGACCTTGCTCTTGCCAGCCAGGCACTGTACCGCTGAGCTAAATCCCCAGACCCCTCATAGTAACTTTTGATCAACAAATGTTTTAACTTTCACGAAGTCCAGTTCATCTATTTTCTTCCTGTGATTGCCTGTGTAGATGCTGTAATAGTTTTAAAATCATTGTCAAATTCAGTGTCAGAAAGCATTTTTTTGGTTTTTCTCTAAGGTTGCACAGATTTAAGTCTTTAGATCTTGAACCCAGGGGAGTCAATTTTGCATATCATGATGGGGAAGCTCAAGCTTCACATTCTTGCATGTGGACGTCCAGTTTTTCTCAGCACTAACTATTTAAAAGTCTGCCCATTTGACCATTTATGCAAGTATCTGTTCTTGGCTTTTGACTCTATTCCATTGATTTATGTCTATATAGCTAGTACCATGCTGTTTACCACGAGTCTTTGAAGTAAGTTTTGAAATAAGTAAGTAAGTCCTCCAAATTTGTTCTTTTTCAAGGATACTTGACTACCCAGATTTCTTTGAGATTTCCTGTGAATTTTAGGTGGATTTTCTATTCCACAAAAAAAAAAAAAAAGTCCTTGATATTTTGTTAGGGTTTGCGCAGAATCTATTGACTGCTTTAGATGATCCTCACAACAATATTACATGCTCCAATCCATGAAAATGAGATGCTTTTCTATTTTATGCCATAGTTACTCTTATAATTTTCATGGTACAAATCTTTCATTTCCTTGGATAAGTTAATTCCCAAGCATCTTGTTCTTTTTGTTATTATAAATAGAATTGTGTCCTTAATCTCCATTTTAGATTAGAAATAAAACTTGTTTTTCTTGTGTTGAATTATATTCTGCTACTTCACTAAATTCATTTATGCCAGAAGTTTTTGGATAAATCTTTAGGATTTTCTACATATAAGGTCACATCATCTTCAAAGACTATTTGACTTCTTTTTGATTTGAATGCCTTTTATTTCATCTTGTGTAACTACTCTGATTAAAATTCCCAGTGCTAAATTGGTGAAAGTGGATATTATTGCCTTTACCTAATCTTAGTGGAAAAGTCTTCAGTCTTTGACCATTGATTATGACGGTTGCTGTGAGTTTTTCATAGACGACCTTTATTACGTTGAGGTAGCTTCTTTTTATTCCCAGTTTGTTGAGTGTTTTTGTTATGAAAATGCGTTGAATTTTGTCTGATTTTTTTGTGCATCTGTAGAGATCACCGTGTGAAGTTTGTTCTGTTTATGTGGGATATTACATGGTGCCTCTCACATGCAACACATCCCTGCATCCCAGGGGTTACCTCACTCTGTCGTGGTATATAATCATTTCAATATTATATTAAGGCTGGTGGAAGTCAGCTTTCTTGTATTCAGGGGGGATTTTTCATCAGTTTTTATAAGGGATATCACAGTTTCTTGTAGTATGTTTGCCTGACTTTGGTATCAGCATAATGCTAGTCTCACATGATGAGTTAATAGAGTTCCTCCACCTTCTGTTTTTTAGAAAACTTTGAGAATTGATGTTAAATGTTGGCAGAATTCCTCTTTTTAAATGTTGGCAGAATTCACCACTGAAGCCATCAGATCCAGGAATTTTCTTGGTCAGGATTTTTTTGATTGATTCTATTTTCTTATTATTTTGTCTTGATAGGCACTGTGTTTCTGTAAACTTTCCCCTTTCCTCTATCCAAATTTTGACAAGCTGAACTTCTTCAGTTCCAGGGTCTCTTTTTGTTTCTTTTTAAATTTTTTATTTCTTTTTCAACGTTTCTGTTTTGTTGACGCATCCTTTTAACCTTCTCCACATCTTCCTTTGGTTCTGTTAGTATTCTTAAGACAGTTATTTTTAAGTTTTATTATATATGCCATTTTTCTCAGCACAGTTTCAGCGGGCTTATTTTTTCCTTTGAAGAGGACATCTTTCCTGTCTCTATGAACATCTTGTGACTCTTGGCTGTAATGCAGACATATGAATCTAACAATTGGTAATTCTGGAAAGCAGATCACCCCAGCCCCTTAGCGTGGACCGTGATGTTTTGCCATGTTTTAGTGTGGTGGACCCGCTTCTGTGCCAACCCCAGCCTTGGGTGTAAACTCAGTGTCTTTCCAGGTCACTCTGAGGTTACTTTCTAGTTTCCTTCATCTACGCAGTTGCTTTGATTTTCCTAATTGTTATTGTCTGGATCCAAAAAAAAGAAAAGGAGAATAGAGAAGGGGGTTTTCTGTTGTTGTGGGGTTTCTTTTTAGATAATCTGGCCGAGCCTGGCTTGAACTCACTGTGTAGCCCAGGCAACCCTCCTGCCTTGGCGACCCTAGTGCTGGGATTACAGGTGTGCACCACTGTGCCCACTTGAAGGTTTTTGAAAGGCACTAACCACGTGAGTCCCCAGAAAGTCGCTTTACCTGTGGAGGAAGGGGCTTTCAGCCACAAAGGAAGTGCCACAATGGCAGCTGCTCCTGTGTGTGCACCTCTGTGACCCAGAGCTCCCTCCAGAACCAAGCACAGATGCCCTATGTTTGGAGGACATGGTCCTTCACTACACTGGCTCCCCAAACTGCCTACAAGGGGCTACGGCACTGCTGTCTGACACAGGGCTGGGGTTGGGTGAGGACCAGTGTCACTGGATGAGCTAAAGGCTGTAACTGGACAAAGTTAACTGCAATTTGTTGTCTACATTCTTCTGGAAGTTGACAGCATTCAGTTGACTCCAGAGTTCCAAAGTAGCTCCATCAGAGAGATCATCCCAGTGACTGCTATCTGAGAGGGACACAGATTCCTACTCTACCATCTTCCCAGCACCTTCTTCACATTTTATTAGCACTGTCCCCACTGTATAGAGAAGAAGATGAAGACACACACACAGGGAGAGAAATCTGGTTAACAATCCAAATATGTGACATTTTGGGTCATTCCCCAAGTAAAATGCATCAGTGTTCCATTTGACACTCACAAAGGACAAAGACGTTGGTAGATGAATAAGCCAGTTACTTCAATATTTATAAGCAAAAGTCACTTTTGTCCTATTTCAGATGTTTTATTCATGACTGAAGACCTGAGTGCACATCTCTTCTCTTTGCTGCTCAAATTCCAGGTTCTGATGTTTTCCACCTAGGACACAGGATGCTTACCTCAAAAAAGAGACATACGCTCCTTCACAGAATTCAGTGCCCTTTTATCATCAGCAAAGAGGAACTTGGTGTATAAAAATGTAAATTTACTTTAGTGTATTGTTTGTTTAAATAGTTTTGCAGAATCTTAACAGCAAGGTGTGAGTTATGCCATACGGCTCCCTACCATGATCAGAAAAGTTCTTGGTCACATATACGTTTTGGGGTTTGGGTTTTTTCAGGTATGAAATCTAATCAGAAGTTATCCATGATTCCACAAACTAAATTTACCTGAAGCAATAAGTTTAAATTATCTCCCACACGCACACACACACACACACACACATGCGCGCACGCTTAAATGTTAACCTTGAACACCACAGTGGAAGACTCTTGCCAGCTGCGCATGGCACAGGCCACAGACCTGACCTTCGGAGCCCCAAGAACAGTGAGATATGTGAGGTCTAAAGTCTGCTCCACCTGGGCACCTCTGTCATCAAAACCACAGATAAGCCCACCAGAAACCTGGAGCTAGCCTGCTGTTCATGAGAACACATGATGAATGGGTTTCTCCGTGGCTCAGAACAAAGCATAAATTTCCAAACCTGATGTTGCCCTCGATATTTTTAAAGGAATTTGACTATACTATTACACTTGCTGTTCTATTCAGTCAGCTGCAATTTATTGGGACAGTCAGGTTTTTAATTTACATCTGCAGTCGTCTCTTTCCATTTGTCTTAGTCTATCTTGTGTAGCTGTAACCAAATACCTGAGATGAGGTAATTTATAAAGAACAGAGATTTATATCTTACACCGAGAAGTTCAAGGTCAAGGGACTGCACAGTCAAGGGCCTTCTCACTGCTTCATCTCATAGCAGAAGGTAGAAGCAGGTTGGAAAGAGACAGAGATTCCTCCTCCATCCAGAGAGAACTCACTCCTGCAATAACTAATCCCGGCCTTGATAACAGCATTCACCCATCCAGAAGGCAGGGCTCTAATATCCTAATCACCTCTTAAAAACCCCACCATTCAACAGTGCTGCTATGGGGAGTAAATTCCCAATACAAGAGCACTGAAGGACACATCCAACCATAGGAGCATCATATTATCAATAAATTTACACCAACATCCAAAAAGACTGCCTGTTGTACTCAGTTTCTTTGAAACCCTTTCACCTGTTCTAGGGTTAAAGGCCTCCAAATGTATCTTGTTCAAGGTCAGGACCTAAACAGAATGATGTTATCTCAGCCATCCCACTTCATAAAAAGAAAGACAGTAACTGCACGTCACATTTGTACTAGAGATGCATTCAGCATCCTGGAAGTGTGCACACCCACGAATTTCAAGAGACCACCAGACAGGAGCTGGTTTATTTCTCCAGTTGCCTGCTTCCTACGTCATTGCAATCCACAACCCCGAGGCTTCAGCAAGAGTATTCTGTTCACATCCTCCTCTACTGTTTCTCATTTCATTCATTCATTCATTCATTCATTCATTCATTCATTCATTTATTCCAAGAATTCTCAACCACAGCGGGATAATCAGTAGATGAGTTCAGTCGGGGGAAGCAACACAGCCACTGGGGATAACAGATTCAAGTGGTCACCACCTCTGTGTAAGTGGGGAGTTTGAACGAGAGCTTCAGATCCACCATCATCCCCTTAGACTTCATTGTTATGTTTCGCACTTCCTGTGCCCTCAGATCCCAGCCTAATGAAAGACAAAGAGTAACAAACGTTTCCTGTGAGCGCAGCTTCTCACTCGCTTTGCATGGGAAAGCTTGCCGGGAACATTAGCTATGCATTTGAGGCTGGAGGTGGGGAGAATAGCTCTTGTCACGCTTTTGAAACATTCCAAATGCTAACCCATCCTCAAACGTTCTTTGATCTGACTTGGCTCAGAAGTCCCTCGTTCTCTTTTGCTATTCTCAGTTGCATTTTTTCCACACTCCGTGAGCTGCTCCTGCCGCTCCCCTCGGTGCCTGCTGGAAATGAAAGGAAGCAATTGACTTTTCCATAAGTCAAACTGCCATCTGTTCAGGGTGCTGCCCCCTTGCTCTTTCAATCTGTTTAGAAAGTCAGTTTCCTACTTCCTAGTTTCTTCCCCAGAAACAGTCACTAAATGGCAAAGCTTCCTAACTTCAATTTTACAGGTTTCCAGGACAGAACATGAAAGTGAGCAACTGCCTCCCTGCACAGCAGGGAAGTGGACAGAGTCCAAGTCTGAGAAACCTTCCCCAGTTGGCTGATCCATTTCGATTCAGCAGGAACAGTTCATAATCATCTTAAGAACAATTACCATTGTCATGTTCTACACCACGATGGCAGTGCTGCCCTTCTCTTTATAAACTCCACGCTGGCCATGCTGTACCTTGGAAGCCATCCTCTCTACATGCGGTCCTTCACTGCAGGCAGTCTCCTAACACAGGGGCGTCTGCCATAGCCAGTGCAGCCCACAGAGACGACCAGACCCGGGAGCAAGCGGATGTCGTCACCAGACGTACAAGGACCTCTGCAGCACATCTGCCTGCTTTTCTATACCTCAAGACTTTCAGATTTAGTGTTCGTGTTTCTTTCTTTCCTTTTCCTTTTCTGAAACACTATGGGGAGGAAAATAGCATTGTAACTGAGATTTCCAAAGAGCATAAATATTTTACCACAATAAGAAAAGTCACAATTCATTTGCTTCATTCATTATAGCTGTGAATGTCAACACCTTTTTTTTTTTTTGGTTTTTCTCCGGTACCGGGAACCGAACTCACGACCTTGCGCTTGCCAGGCAGGCGCTTTTGCCGCTGAGCTAAATCCCCAGCCCAACACCTTATTTTTTAAATTTACAAAACAAAGAATTTAACCTGTAAAATCAAAAGCATGGCAATGACCTTCAAAAAAAGTTGCCTGTGATGTTAGCAGCATGTCTATGAGTATGCATTTTGATTTTTCAACAAAATTCATTAAATAAGGGTTGAGGTAAAGCATTCTGAATGAGTGAAATAATGAATATTGGCAGGTTATTCCCAAGATGTGCCTGCTGTGTTAGTTTCAAGCAATGGTGTGACTAGAACTAAACTAATAGAAGATCGTCTAATAAAATTCCTAGCTTTATTAAATACATATGATTTCCCACGAGCATTTCCATTGTCGAGAATGTAAATATTTACTTCCGATGTGCTTAAGAGAGCTTACAAAGTTTATTGACACTACTTATTCAACAAACACACAGTTAGAGATAACAGAACATTAAACTCTGGGATGACATCCATCCAATAATTTCAGAAACCTAGCTTAGAGCCACTGTCAACACACCCATTTTCAACTCTTGTTTATTGTGAGGAACTTAGCTGAGAAGTAGAAATGCAAAGAGGTAGGGAATATAGGCTTTGTCCCGGAAATTTGTAATCTAATTAGGGGCATAGATCACACAAATACATGCCATGCATGGAAATAGGAAATACATGCACTTACTGGGTTCCCCATCTGGTTGAAATGGAAGCTCTGAGAGTATTAGGTGGACAATAGCTCCAGGATTGGGTGTGGACCACTTAACCACAAAGATAAAAATATTCAAACTTAATTGCTAAAAAGATGTTTGAAACACAGTAAGAAATAGGATGAAAGTTCAAAATGATGTTTTCTCAAAATTTACTGCAATGAAGCAAAACTAAACAGTAGGAAGGAAGAACATTTTGTGGCCCGCACACATGTGCTGTATGTGTATGTGTATGGGAATCTCATTTTTATGAATTTATGTTTTTAGATCAAAGTAGTAAAAAGTAGAGTCCCAAAATTAAATTTGAAAGTAGAAATTAAGGGCAAATACCCAAATAATTTTACATAGGATTTTATATTTAACTATTTACTGTGTTGTTACTCTTGTTGTCTTGTATATTTACTTTAATTTAGATGCATTTTTAATCCACAGGCTCTATTTCTTAGGGAAGTTTTTGGTTTACAAAAAATAAAAATGAGTGAAAAATATACTTCTTCTGCCTGTCCGCCCCATAATTCCCTTACTACTGACATGTTGCATTGACTGGTACATTTCCACAATTTGGCCAGTACTAATACATTATTGTCATCTAAAGCCCATAGCTTACATTGAGATTCACACTGCACATTGTACAGTTCTTAGAGTTTACAAAATGTGCACTGTCATGTATCCACTACTAGATTATTGTAGAAAATATTTTCCCCTCCCTAAAATTGTGCACTACTTTATCTATTCTTTCCCCCAAATATCCCCACCCCAACTTGAACCTGCTGGCCCTCTGTGTATTTTTGCCTTTTACACAATGTCCTGTGTGTGGAGTCGCAATATGTAGCCTTTCCCATCTGGCTTCCTTCACTTAAATTCCATTAACATTTCTCAAGTCTTTTCATGACCTGATAGCTAAATTATTTTTATCACTCAAAAATATTTTATTATATAGATGTACCTTACTATGTTTATTCATTTATCTATTGAACATTATCTCTGTTCTTACAATTTCTATAATTATCAATAAAGTTATTATACTTATGTTCTGGTTTTGTGAAGATATTAATTTTCAACCCATTTGGATAAATACCGATGTTCATGCTAGACCATATGGCATGATATCTTAGTTACTTTTCTTGTTGCTGAGACAAAATACCCAACACCCAAAGTTAAATGAGGAAAGGTTTATCTAGTTCACAGTCTGTAGAGGTTTCAGCTCATAGTCAGCTGACTCCAAGGCAGGGTGGAACATAGCACAGAGACATCGCAGAGGAGAAACAGTACACCACAGGCAAGCAGGTGAAACCACGTTAGCCCTCTGTCTCTCCCTTGTATTTTATGTAGGCTACTGGCCACAGTGTGGACGTAGCATTGACACTCTTAACCCTAGCCAGAGTTATGCCAAACCAATCAGGGGACTGATTTAGTAATCACACACTCGATCACAGCACCATACATTAGATCCAGCAACCTCTGAAAAGATTCTGCCATGACTGCATAACGCTTTGTGGGGACATCTAGACACAAACCATAACTTTCAGTGTAATGGCTGATTCCTTGTGGCAACCTGAGAAGTTTAGAGGTTTAACTAAGTGACTCAACATGGGGAAAGGGTCCTCACTTTGTAAACATCCTGAGCCTGTGCAAGAGGAGGGCAGGAAGATGGTGTGAGTGCTACACCTGCCCTAGGGTGAGTAGCCTGCACGTAATATAAGGGAAGAAAAGAGGTTTGCTCTACTCCTCTTTTGCTATTACTGCTTTTGCTGTCTTCCACAGCCATGAACTGTTGCCCCTACCATGCCATCCTCCCTGGGAGCCAGCTGATTATGGGCTGAATCCTCCACAAACTGTGAGCTAAATGAATCTTTCCTTCCTTAATTTTGGGTGTTGAGTATTTTTTTCCCAGCAACAAGGGAAAAGTAACTACGACAAACGGCTTTGAAATAAACTGTTAAACTTTCTTCCAAGGTGGTAGCACCATTTGTCATTTCCACCAGCCAGGAACGCATGCTGATGTCCCATATTCTCATCAGAATTGCTGTGGCCAAGGTTTTGAATATTAGTCATTACTGTGAAAGATACATAGTGACATCACTGCTGCATTAATATGCAGTTTCAAATGACATTCCCACATTTGTCATCTGTATATTTGTATCACTGAACTTTATGTTTGAATCTTTTGCCCATTTTTTGTTTTGGTCCTTTGTTTCTCACTGTTGAATTTTAAGAGATATTTGTATGTTTTTCATGCAAGTCCTTTATCTGCTGTATGCTTTTCAAAACTTTTCCAAAACATATGCATTTCTTTTCAGTCTCAAAGGAATACCTTTTACAGAACAGAAGTTTTTCTCATTTTAATATAGTCTACTTATCTACTTTTTTCTCACATAATGTTTATGGTGTTATATCTAAAAACTCACTGCAGGAAGCCAGGGAGTTAGCTCAATGGGACAAGCACCTGCCTGGCAAGTGCAAGGTCCTGAGTTTGGTTCCCAGTTCCAGAAAATTAAAAAAAATAAAAATAAAAACTCAGTGTCAAAATGTACAGTTACTTACATTTTATCCTATGTTATCTTTTAGGAGTTTTATGGGTGTATAATCCATTTTTATTTAATCTTTGCAAGTGATAATTTCAGCATCTAACCTCATTTCTGTGCATGAATGTCCAGTTGTTTCAATGCCATTTTTTACAAATTATCCTTTTTCCACTAAACTGCCCTTAATCCATTGTCGAAGATGTGCTGACTATGTTTGTTTTGGGTTTATTCTGTTTCACTGATCTATTTGCCTTTATTTTTTGCCAGTACCACATTCTCTTGATTCCTACGGCATTATAGCATTTTTATACTATTTATAGTAAGTTGAATAGTGTGAGATTTCCAACTTTTCTTCATCTTGGTATTTTGCCTTTTGATATAAACATTAAAATTAGTTTCTCAGATACACAAGATCATCATTCCTATTCAACACAGTACAAAAGTTTTAGCTAGTGCAATATGAGAAGAAAAAGGAATAACAAACAATATAGATCTGAAGAAATAACTGTTTTCATTCACAAATAACCAGATTCACAAATAACATGCTGATTTTTGGTTGCAACCTCATGGGATCTGTAAACTAGGTAGGGAAGAGCTGATGTCATTGGCTATAAGAGGCCATCTCGACATTTATGCAGATCTTTAATTCCCTGCTGCACAGTTCCCATAGCTTTCTCCATGCATGACATGCATATGTTATTAGATTTTTATTTAAGTATTCTTCTTTGGGCTGTGAGTGTGAGAGTATGTGTGTGTGTGTGCGCGTGTTAAATTCCAACTATTTCTGTAATATAGGAAAGTAATTGACTTTTTGTGTCTATCTTACAAGAACTTTGCTATTCTTGCTTATTTATTGCAGCGTCTTTAAATCAGTTCTTTGGGTTTTTTACACAGAAGATGGGTTATTTGTGAATAACAACAGTTAGTTCTTCCAATCTGTATTATTTGTTATTCCTTTTCCTTCTCATACTGCACAGCTAAAACTTTGGTACAGTGTTGAACAGGAATGGTGAGAGGGGACATTCCTTGTTCCCAAACTAAAGGGAATTCATCCAGTTCTCATCATTAATTATCATGAGAGCTATTGATTTAAATATTTCTTACAAAGGAAGCCGATTTCCTTTCTTTTAGTTTCCACTTAGGGCTCCCATCTGTCTGCTGATGCCATCCACTTGTTATTTCATGTTGTTTTCTTCTTCCCTGAGTCCTAGTCAGCTCAGACTGCCGTAACAAAGTATCACAGACTGAGAAGCATAAACAACAGACTTATATTTGCTATGGTCTGGAGCCGGGGCATTCCAAGATATCCATGCAGATTCAGTACTGATAGGGTCTCTCCACCTAGCATGGAAATGGCTGCCTTCTCCCTGCTTCCTGACATCACAGACAGAAAGCAAGTTTCCTTCCTCTCTTTGTTAGGATGCGGGTCCCTTCACAGTCACACCCTGATGGTCTCATCTGAATGTGATTACCTCCTAAAGGCCCCCATCTGCAAATGCTATCATATTGGGGGTTAGGATTTCAGCATATGAAGTTGGGGAGACACAAACATTCAGCATATACTAGCATGCTGAGGGCCAGGGATGTAGCTCATTGGCATAAGTGCTTGCCTGCCAAGCCTGAGTTCATGAGTTTGATTTCTGGTAAAAAAAAAAAAAAAAAATAGCATATTGATAGTAACTGTTTTATATTTCTGCTCTAACAACTCGTACCACATTTGAACATGGTTATGGTTTCTGTCTCCTCACAATGTGCTTTTTGCCTTTTACAATAGTTCCTAATTCTTTGTCTTGATAGATGAATATGATGCATCTGTCCAAAAGAACTGGGGTAAACAGGCCTCTAGTGTGAAGTTTTGTGTTTATCTGGTGAAGAGTTAGTCTCTCTTCACTGTCTCTCTTCACTGTTTGCTATTATAGAATGTCAGTGGTCAAGATTTCCTCCTGTCCTTGCTTGTATCTTCCCAGTTGTCTCAGGTTTTTCTAAAATTCCTTAAATAGCACTCATATCTTGCAATTAATTTAGCTGTACTCCTCAGTTCTTTTGTAGAATCCCTACTGAGACAGTGGTAAGGTCTGGAAGGAATGGGAAGTCATATTACTAAGCCTTGGCTGTTTAGTGAGTTTGCGTTGCATATTCCCCTTGTCCCATGTTGAAATTTAGAGGGTACTGTGGTTGAACATTTTTATTCTGTGATATAAAATTAGACTTTGATAAAAACACAAGTTGATATGCCTCGATAAAATAGATTCCTTAAAATGCATTTCCTTGAATGCAGACCCTATAAATCAGTGCAAATCCATGAGTGTAATTCAAAATGGTTGTTTTTCCCTTAATCCATCAGAAGTAAAAGGAGAATTTCTTTTTCTGATCTTCACAAATAGAACTTAGTAAATCTCCTCAAGGTAAAACAAAAGGTTTAGGAAATTGTTTAAGACTATGCTCCCAGTGAGATTTAACTTTCAAGCTACACTAAGTGAATCAGTCAGTGGTTTACTAGAGAAACATGTAACACAAGATATACAAATGTGTAAGAAATTACAAGATCAGCTTACAACAGCCATCCACAGAGCTGGATGAGGAAGAGTGAGGGGGTTGCTGCACACTGGACACTGAAGGTCCAAGGTCTGGAGCTCACTGCAGGGTCCATGCAAGTCCTTATCATGAGGCCAGTGGGTCTGCTATGGAAGGCTGAAGGATCTGTGGCAGAAACTGAAGAATCTGCACTGGAATCCAGGAGATGACGTCCAAGCTGAAGGCAAAGACTGGAGCTCCTCCCAAGAACAGAAGCAGATCTGTCCTTCCTCATTTCCCCTTTATACCATCCAGGTGATGAGCCACTCTAGAGTGGGTCCTCTACACCCCAGGGTGTGGAATTGCCAGTAGTTATTGCCAATAGTTATGTTTCTCAACTTCTCAAGTAGACACAATCAACCAACCATTCCACTAGTTTGGAGCACTTTGCCAATTATAGTTTAAAGCATTCCTTCTGGTGCTACCTTCTACTCTTGGTCTTCTGCTTCTGGGGAACTGAACGTCTCTCTGTCACTCCAGTTCTCAGGGAAACAGGTGACCTTTATGACCCTATGTATATAATAGATATAAGAAAAGTCATTGACTTTCAGCTTGTTTAGCTGTTTTCTTATAAGAATAGGAGTAATGACTTTCAAGAATTTTACATGTGGGGCTGGAAACCAGAAATCTATCCATTTTTCTAGAACTATAAAATTAAACTAAGGTTTAACAATAAAATACAGGGAGACCCTAGCCAAAGGAGTGTTTGAAGTGAATGCAGAAGAGGAAGGGATTCTCTGGACGACAGTTCAGGGCTCCTGGAATGAATAGGTTAAGTTTGGAGCAGATCTGCAGGACAACAGTCAGTGGAATTAAAACTAGGTTATTTTTGGAAAATGTCTTCTTTGGCCAGAGTGTTCCCTCAGCCTTTGATAAGTTTGCCTAGATTGGGTGGGCATATGTCATGCAACAGCTCATCTTGCTCCCTCCCTATCCCTTAGCCAAAGCTCCTAGTTTCTTCTTTTTCTTTGTTTTCATGTCCCTGAATTATAAATAAACTACTACAGAGGTCTCAGGCAGCTCACTCTCTTGAGCATAAGCAGTCATTCTGGGCTTCTCAGATTGAACTAAGTCTCATCTCCAAGTAATCTTTTTCATCCAATACACAGCCATGTTCACACACTGCAACAAAATATACAAAAATTATTAGAAACCTAAAGTCTGTATTTTTTATTTTAAAGATAAAAGGACAAAAACAAAATAACAAACATACATACACAACTAGAGACCATACTCATGAGTGAAATAGAAATCTAAAGTCTTTCAAGTGAACATTGCAGTACATTTTCAACACAAAAATCACTAAAAAGGAAAAAATTTTTAAATACACAATTGTACTTTACCCTCATATTTAAAAATAAAAGAAAGCAATACCTATCTGTCCACTTAGTACTCTGATAACTTCCAGTACCTAGGAAATAGACACAAATTAGAAAAAACTTGGTAATATCCAACAACCACAAGATTATTTATTTTTTCCCAATGTATAAAAAGGTAACATTATGAGGAAAAGAATCAAAACGTGCCCCATGTGACGTGAGTGTTGCAATGTATACTGAATTCCAGTAGTTCTTTTAAAGCTTCTGTGGTCACTTTTTTACCCACCAAAATATAGCTATCCATACATGATTATAACTGACATTTCAACCTGACATGAGTCAGAGCCACCTAGCAGATTGATAAAGCTCTGGGTATATATATAGATGACTGACATGTAGACTACAGACTGAGGAGTGAAGATCCACCTGGAATATGGGAGGGGGGCATCAACCAATAGGATCATAGCCTGAATAGAATAAAAATGGAAAAAAGGAAGTCCATTCTTTCCCTCCAAAGGAGCCCTGGTCTTCACTATCGCCTTTGGACATTGGTCTCCAGCTCTTGCAGGCCTCTAAAATGATCTCTTCAGCTTCCTAACACCAACTCACACCAGGGAGTCTGACTGAGGTCCAGGCTCTCACCCTTTTACTGCTGCTTAAGCTTTCTGCCATGCACACCGCCATTTTAGATGCTTTCTCTCAGATTCCACCAACGACTACTGGAAGTCCTCCCCTTCTAATCCTGCAGGCCTATCCAGTAAATCCATTATAAAATGATGCATATATTTCATATTGATTCTATTCCTCTAGTGAACCCTAATACAGATTTTGGTACCAGAATTGGGATCATTGTTCTGAATGTACTTGACCATTTGGTTTAAAAGCCTTTGGAACTGGCTTGTGAGAAGAGTTTGGAAAGTCTTGGAGATGTGGGCTGGAGAAGCAGCCCTACAATGCTGGAAGCCAAGCTTTAAGAGATAGTCTTGTCCAAGATAGTCTTGTCTGAGACCAGAATGCTGACAGAAATGCAGATGATAAAGATTTCAAGAGGTTTCAGTTGGAAACAAGGACTGCATTGGCAGTTGGACTCCAGCACATGTGTTGTGCTCTGGCAGAAAATTTCTCTACATTTTGTTCATGTCCTAAGGTTTTGCAGGAGACTGAGATTAAAAGTAGCAGACTATTTAATCTGGGGGAGGAAATCTCAAGATAGCCCAGTGTTTAGACTGTGACATGGGTACTATTGGTAACTGTCAACCACAGCACAGCTGAGTGATTTTTAAAGTTTTTGGTTTTGCCAGGAAGGAAAGGCCTATAAAGTTGGAGCAGAAGAGGGATTCATTGCTAAAAAGATTAGCAATGAAAACAAGCCAAGTACTTTACATCAGAACAATGGGAAGGATACTTTGAGGGCCTCCCAGAAATCCAAAAGACCTCACACTTGGCAGGCTCAAGGGTCCAAAGGGAAAGATACTGCTTTAGGAACAGAACCCCAGAACATCCTTTCACAGAGGGCTGCCTAGGAAATTATCTTTTAGAATTCAGGTAAAAGTGTTTCTACATCCAAGATACAAGAGGCCCTGGCTACTACTCAAACTGGTGCCAGAACTCGGCATCATGTTGTGATAGTTGTGCAGGCATCAGGAATGCAATAGTTGTGGGGTTAGGAAGATTTCCACCCAGATTTTAAAAGACATGGGAGGTGAGGCAGTGTGCCCAAGAGACCAGTGCATGAAGCTGTGAGAGTGAAGCCAAAAGTGCAGTGGACATCCCAGGAAGTTGAACAGGAATGGAGCATGGAATGTCTGCTAAAGTAAGCTCCAAGCAGTGAGGAGAGACTGCCCAGAGAGAGGCCAGAGGACTGCTGCAGGCAGTGTTGTACAGGCAGGTCCACACAAGCCATTTTAAGTTCACATCTCACCAGAGCTTGCCGTGCATGCTGGGCATGGAACTTCAGGATTCAGTGTTTGCCCTTCTGGGCTTCAGTATTGCTTTGGTCCCCTTCTTTTCTATCCCTCTTTCCTCCATTTTATAAAGAGAATGCTTGTCATGTGCCTTTGCACGTTGAAAGCATTTAATTTTCTTTTTTCTGAACTTTACAGGGGCTCACAACTAAGGGTTTGCCTTGAGCCTCAGAGACTTTGGACTTGGACTTCTCAGCAAAGCTACAATGTAAAGACTGGCAATTCTTAGATATGGACTAAATATATTTTGCATAAAGAGATATGCACCCGTCCTTTGGGGATCAGGATAGAGTATTGCAGTTTATATCTAAATGTCTCCCAAGAGTGTTTTGCACACAGAGGGGAGGTTCTTGGAGGGTGACTGAATTACAGTGGCGTGGTAGCTGACTGGCCATTTGGAGGTGGAGCCTGGTTGGAGCAAGTAGGGCACTGAGGGTGCGTCTCCTCTCTGGCTCCTCCCTTCCCTCTGCTTCCTGGCCCCCATGAGGACAGCAGCTCCTCACCCAGGCCCTCTGCCACTTCTTCATGCCTTGGAACCAGGCGACTACGGACTACAGACATGAGACACAATAGACCTCTCCTTTAAGTTGTAGGTGTCATGTACTGTGACAGTACAGTGACCAAGATGCCACTTGTGGAGGAGAGATCCTGAGACTGAGCCAGAGCCTTGTTCGTGCTAAGTTACAGCCCAGCCCTCAGGGGAAATGTATTCACCTGCTTGAGTTTCTCATAGCAGGCAGTGATTTAGGCAAAAGGATAAGGCCAGCATGGGGGGAGGAGTAAATGTTCAGAATTAAATGAAGTAGATACCCACAGGGAGTACCACATGATGCCTACCCTATCTGCCAGTAGGTTGATAGAAAGGCACAGCATAAACCATCTGATCCTTCACACAATCACCTTTTAGGTCATACTGTTGTGTTTTTTACATAGAGAGGTTTTTTTGAAAAACTTAAGGTAACACAGCGTGAGGTATCTTAGGGTAGACTTCACATAAATGATGGAGCCTAACCTCAAATGAGTACCTATCAGGTTTGAAAATCCACAATCTTTGCAGGCTTTATCAATTCCGGACATGAGGACACATGATAGCAAGACTGCGTTACGACAGTTTGTCTAAAGTTATGGGGAAAGTTTTCAACAGAATCAGACAAAAAGCAGAAAATGATGGTAAAAATTTCATACCAATTTTCCCTTGAAACATTTGTCAATAGCTAATGACTTTTTAACTTCTGTCGTGCAACTCTGTCATGCAAGCATTATGTGGAGCTCTTTCAATCTGGGGTCATTTGTAAATATGACCAAATTGTCTTTAAAATTAATATAATAATGGCATAAACATACTTTCAATTAGGCATAGTAGAAAAAAATATTAATGTGCTCTTCAATGCTCTGCTTAGTAATTTTGAAAAGAATTCACTATGTTGGAGTTCATGTGAACAACAGTCTGAAAAGATTCCACATTGTGGAAAATAATTTCCTCCAACAAATTTGAGTGCATAATTTTTCTTAAAATTGGGTAAAACAACATGACATTCAAGACACAGGTTGAGATCTACTTATTCAAACTCAATTTTTCCAAAACAAAATATGACATAGTATCAATCTCTTTCCAATATGTAAATTTGAACATAAAATCAGCAATTCCAATAAATTCACTTTGCATTACCGGATACTTATTTGTTTAACTAAATTGTGATAAACCACCTCTTTCTACATCAGTAAAAGGTTACTCGAACTGTGACAACCAGTACAGAACATTTCCTACTATGTTATCATTTGCCTGTCTCCCATAAGAGTTTCCCACAGCCTTCTATTATTAGATTAAATGTCACAAAAAACATATCCTTTCTGCTTGAACAGCCAGAAGCTGTTATTATTCTTTCCCTACCAAGAAAAATTTGACCTCAGATCCACAAGTTTCATATCCCACAGTGAAGCAGGCTTAGCGTTTAATTTACAATTACATTTGGAACTTGTGATTTGGTACCACCTTGGAGACAGGGGAAGAGAGAAAGTGGTAAGTAGCTATTATTAATGGTATCCGTTACTATAGTGCTAACAACTCCAATGTGCTGCATATTCATATGTGTTATACTGTTTAGTGCTCTCAATATAGGTGTCATCATTTTCAGTTTATAGAAAAATGCGTGGGACCTGAGAGATTAAATAACTTGCTCTAGGTCACTCAGCAAATGGCAGGGCAAGGGGTCCAATCTGGGTCTACCTTCAGTATACATCCACCCCACTTTCTCTCCTCCCCAGCACTCAAAGATAAGAGCTGTTCCAGGGCTATTTCCTGGTAGCACCACAAAAGTAAAACTAGCTTTACTTTAAAATAATCAAAGGCAAGAATATGATAATTTCGATATTGTGAGTTTTAGAACCTAAAGCAAGCCCTTTACCCCAAGTTAGTCCCTTTCTTCAGAGAGGTAGTCCACAATGCCCCTTTAAAAGATTATAAACAGATACATGTTGATATCATATCAAAGGATCAACCCAGAATTTAATCAGGTTATGTAGGCTTGATAAAAATTAATAAAGGTTGATTAGGCACTATGAAGTTATAATTGCTCAAACTTTATCAATAGTGGGCCAAGATTTATTTTACTTACTGCTAAATCTTTGGAACTTAATATTTTAATAATAATTTTTAAATACACTACATAAAAATTAGATATCTCATACTAAAACTATAACTTGGAGAGATCATTTTATAGTATTTAAAGTAAGTAATTTATTTCAAAAGGAATCATTGCTGATTAGAGATATTAATCCAAGATGTTTATGGAGACTGTATCTTTAGGAATACAGTAAGTCCCCAATTTACAATTTACAAATGAGTTCTGTTACAGGAGAACATTCATAAATCAGACTTGTTCCTAAGTCCAACAAAGTGAGTCTCACACAGCTTTGACTCAAACATAGAGTGCGTATGGCTCTGCGCTCCCCAGCGGTCCCCTGCACATCACCGCGCTCTTCGGCCTGTTCCAGACCTGGGCTCTGACCCAGCCCTGTACTGTGTGCACGATCGCGCTCACAGTGAGCACACAGCAGCACAGCGGTGACAACGTCCGGCAGACACCTGAGCTACTCACGGTTTGTTTGCATCTACAAATGTTTGTAATGTGAGATCCCTTCGTATCTGTGAAAGTTTGCAACTTGACTGCAAGTCAGAGACTGACTGTAATTTATTTACAGCACTCCACGACGCAGATACCAAGGAAAACAACAGACTCCCGATGACAGTGACCAGCGTCTTATCTAGAAGGCTCAGTTGAATATTCAATGCATTACAGAAAAGCTAGATATACAGAATAGAGCATCTTTTCTATTTCAAGGCATCGTCAGTAAGAGGAAGCATCACTGGTTTAATAAAAAAAAAGAAATATTGTAATATTTTTTAAAAAAGAATACCTTACTATCCCAAAATGGAATAGTCATAAAATAAATGTAACTTTATTCATATACATCACAATCAGTTCGGTTGTAGGGCTTCTACATAAAGCATCTTTTAAAATGCTTCTGAATGTTTTTTGGCCATTATAAATTGGACAAAAATAATGGTGCCATGCAATCTTTTATAACATTACTATACTCTTATCTTCTTGGTAGTAGGACAGTCACTAAAATTCTGAAGCTTGTAAAATGTAGGACTACCATATATAATATTGGTAAGCAAGATAATTCAGATTGACCTCTGCAGAAGACAAGAAAAAAGTCTGGAGAAAATATGAAAAAAGTAGCATTGAAAAACTACAAGAAGAATGGTAAATGAGCCCGCAGAGAGAAGGACAATGGTTGGTACATTGTGTCAACTGGAGAAGTTTAGGAGTTTAACTAAGGGGCTCAGCAGGGGGTCCTCACTTTGTAAACATCCTGAGCCTGTGGAAGAGGAGGGCACATCACCAATAAGAGGAAGCATCACTGGTTTAATAATAGTATTTATTTTTAAAAGAAGTAATATTGCATTGGTTGTAATATTAAAAAAAGAATACCTTAGTATCCCCTTACTGAGTGCTACTATTGCCCTGGGGGTGGGAGGAAGTGCTCACAAGTAAGGAAGGAAAAGAGGCTTGCCCCCACCCTTTGCTCTTGCTGCTCTTGTTGACTTCTGCCACCCTCCCCATGCCACCCAGCCTTGGAGCGAGCCAAGTATGGACTGAAACCTCACAAACCGTGAGCTAAATAAACCATTCCTTCCTTAATTTTGAGTGTTGGGTATTTTGTCTCAGCAATGAGAGAAAAGTAACCAACAGAAGATTCCAGAAATCTATAGAAATTAACCCTCCATCAGGAAGGGTCTTGTCTAGAAGAACTTGCTCTCCCTGAAGACTTGACTGAGGGTATTTTTTAATGTAGAACCCAACAAAAATAAGGCAACTTCAGTGAAACATAAATTACCCCCAAATTACCTTTTCTTTCCTGGCATTATGCCACCTTAAAATGGGAAATATTTCAATTAAGGAATTTGCTGTGAGATGGCATCACATTCGTGAATAATCCCACATCCATTGTGTGATTCACAATCGTAGTTTCTTGCCAGTTAGGTATTTGGAAGTACATAAAAGATAATCTCCAGTAGCACTTTTGGAACTCATAGAGCTTGCCACACTTTGAAATTCTTTTTCTTAGTTCTAGAAAGTCTATTGCTGTATTTCTCAAAAGTAACATGCTCAGTACTAGACATATTATATGAGTTTAATGAGTGCTTTCTTCTTATGCTGTCAAAAATGGAAAGTAAAGTAAGAAATTAGATTGCATGTTTTTTCTAGTGCATGCTTCAGTAAATCCACTAGGGAGCTACGTCTACTCTCAACACGTCCAACACCAAATGCATGGATTTCCCAGTACCACTTCAACTCTCCAAAACCAGCCGGGTGTCCTACACCTCAGTCCAATTCTGGCAGTGTCTGAGTCTGCATCAGATCCACAGGTTAAGGCTTCAGTTATAGCAGACCACCTGCGTATGGTAGCTACAAGTCTCCTTGTGTGATAAAGGATGCAGTTCAGGAACAGCCAAATGAAAGAGGTAGGTGAACCAGGTCCAGGGAAGCAGCATGAGTAGCTTTCATTTTCCCACCACCAGACCCCACTGTTCAGAGATTTTAAGTCATGGTCATCTCCCTTTCCCAGATGTCCGGGTTGGAGCTACAAGTTCCCACACTCCAATCACGCTTTAGCCTTTGGCACCCACTCCCATTATCTAAGGATCCTCCAGCATTTTATAGGAATCAAAGATAAACCAAATAAAGAAATTATTGTATTGTCATCACAATGATGCGTCATGCCTCAGTCTCAGGTTGGGTGTTTAAAAACCTTGTAGCTAAAATTTTCTTTCTGAAATCAACTGATAGTAACAGTAAGAAATAAAATGAAAATTTTATCTTTATAAATGCAAATAAATCTCTTTAACACTAACTTCAAAATAAACGAAGATGCCTGTAATGCCAGCACTCGGGAGACTGAGGCAGGAGGATCACTGCAAGTTCAAGGCCAGCCAGGGCTACACAGTGAGTTGCCAGCCTGAACTACATGGCAAGATTCTGTCACAGAAGGAAAGAAGGAAGGAAGGAAGTGAAACAAAGAGAGAGAGAAAGAAAGAGAGAAAGGGAGAAAGAGAGAAAGAGAGAAAGAAAGAAAGAAAGAAAGAAAGAAAGAAAGAAAGAAAGAAAGAAAGAAAGAAAGAAAGAAAGAAAAGAAAGGGAGGGAGGGAGAAAGGGAGAGAGGAAGAGAGGGAGAGAGTTGGGCTACTACAGAATTTTTAAAAATGGGCAAGTTGGGGGCGAGGAGAGCAGCTATTTGCCAATAAAGACCTCACGCAGTCACTGGAAAACCAAAGCCCACAGCCCCAGCTGGGGACCTCCATGACCGGGAACGGGGCTGGTTGCAGTTTTCTGCCACCTTGTTTAGAAATACTAATTTGCAGGGAAGACAAAGATAACTGATAATATACAGAGACACACTCTTTGTAATTACTACAGCAAGTAGAGAAGAAACCCCAAGAACATAGGAACATTGAAGGAATCTGAGAAATTTTACCTTAAACTATGTCTCCCTGGTGCCCGTTATCCTAAAATCAATGCAATCGGAAAGCGTAAGATGCTGGAAGAGACTTCAGCACTCCATCCCTAACTATAGGCCAGACCCACCAAAAAGCAACTGCCTCTGCTCCCTCCCTTCCATTGTCATTAATTAAACCAGTGCAGGACTGAAAAATAAAAAATATAAATGCACCTGGGCAGATTTTGTCACAATCTAACATCCACCCGCTAGGCCTGTTGAATTTCCAAAGGAAATCATTTACTAAGTGCTGAGCACTGGCCCATGCGGTCCCCTGGAATCACTTATTACCCCTGGAAATTGTCACATCCCCCTCCCTCTTCCTTGCAGAGAAGGGTACGCGAATGTCTGAACCTCACTGGGTTATCGGGTAATCACACTTCTGTGAACCCCCTTATGCACATTAAATAAATTTGTTTGCCATTTTTCCTATTAATCAGTCTATTTTTAATTCATTTCTGCCAACCATCAGAGGGTGAAGAGGAAGCTTGTCCTCTATCCCTATAACATCTATAGCCATATATTTTCTCAGCAAAATGAAAGACAGGGAAAAACTAATAACTAGCACACACACACACACACACACACACACACACACACACATACGCACACACATACGCGCGCGCGCGCGCACACACACACTTGATCCTACAGAGTTCAACTGAGAGTCAGGGAGATTTTCTGATAGGCCAAACCTCATACTGGCCCCTCCTCTCTACCATGTATTCTTTAATACCTAACCTTAAAACGACTTCACTCATTGAAAAATCAGCAGTAACTACATCATGCTGATGAAATCAATAATAGAGACAAAAAGGACTTCAGGAACAAAGGCTTGTGGTACTGGGAATCAAAGCAGGGTACAGGGCATGCTAGGCAAGCGCTTCACTGTGGAGTCTAGCCTTTTGGGAGGATCAGCCGAGGAAATACACAGTTTATTTCTTATATGAAGCTTCTTCTTAAAGCTATAGTAAATTAAATTGTATGGTAGTCAGAGAAAGAAAATAGATTAATCCCAAATCCAGTCCCAGGAGTGTACTTAAAACCAGGTGGTCTTGCAGTGTGTAGAAACAGGAAATTGTTCTCCAAATATTGTGCAAACAGTAGGAGAAACAGGAAATCATAGTCCTATATCATCTTTTATATAAAAAAAATCAATTCCAAGGATTTAGAGATTTAAATGTAAACATGCAAGCTATAAAATATTTCAGAAAAAAATCAGAGCATCCTGTGATCTAGGGTTAAGGAGAAAAGTTTATGAAGAGGACAGAATTGCAAATTTTTCCAGTAGGAAAAGATTAATACATAGTATTTTAATAAAACTAAAATCATTAAGTTCATCAAAATGACAGCAAAATTACAATTCACAAGTCATGAAAAGTTAAATTAACATAATAACTGATATAATGAACAGATAAAGAATTCCTTCAGGTTAATACAAAAATTATAATTACCCACTTAGGAAATTAGGGAAACTATTGTCATTTTAATGCCAGCTACTTAAATGAAGAAAAGATAAATTTTGAAGTAAATAATTGAAAGGTGTCACATCAACCACATCAACAAATCAAAAACATGCAAATTGACATGAAAATAAATCAACACTTTTCCCTGACATTGCTAGCAAAAATTTTAAAATCTGATAATATCGGCACTGGCAAGGACAAGGGACCCTAGAGACCATCAGGCACTGCCCCTGGCAATGTAAACAGACACGCTGCTTTGGAGAAAGATTTCATATTCTCCTACTATGCATACACAGAATCAAGCAATCTTAAACCCAAGCACGTACCCTAGAGCCATGAACTCAAACGTTGTCTGCCTGCTAACATATTTCCTAAATACTTCTTTAAACCTCCATAACCTCTTGCCCATTTTTTAATTCAGCACTGCTGTTAATCAGATGTTTGTGTAGTTCCAAAAGGTGTCATCCTGTTTAACATAAAAATAGCACTTAGGAAAAACTGTTAAATCTCTTTTTAAATTTGTCTGTGGATCCTAAACATAATAATAAGTTTTACCAACTGCCATTTGTTTTGAAAGCATCATCAAGCTCTTTTTATAATGTTCAGAAATGTAATATCTATCTTATTCTCCTTAAATTCAATTGAGTATACCTACTCAATTTCCGTCACATGATTTTGCCCTAGTGGAATATATTTTATGCTTAAAAGTCTTTTAGTATAAATATTATACCAGGTACAAAGTAAGAAAAATAGTAAATACAAAAACATCACTGAAAAATATTAAAAGGAAAAAGGAAAATGAGGCTTCAACTTTCAGGAAGGTGGAGTACATATAATTCCACTAAGTACAAACAGAAACTCTGATTTCACACACGAAGCACACAAGGGGAAGGTCTAAAGGGAAAATCGAGTCTGGCTGGGGGCCACGGGCTGGGGAGTGACGGTCCTCACACCAGGGTTCCCTTCCTGCCTCACAGGCCCTATAGTTCGAGCTAAGGGCTGGAAAGCTGTTGGTACCAAAAAAGCACATTTAAAAGCTCCTCTCGCCAAAGGACAAAGAAAAGGACAATCTTCCCAGCAGACAACTTCTAGAAGATGGCTGCTCTACTCAATGGAAAAACCAGAAAATTAAATAGTGTCTGTTATGATTTTGTTGTTTTCATTTCCAGTTGCGTTGATATGAATCTTTTCTTTCTCTTAGCAAGTTTGGCTAAGAAGTTATCTATTTTATTTTTTCATTCAATAAGCCAACTCTTCTATTTGTTGATTCTTTGTATTTTTTTAGCCTCAATTTCATTAATCTTTGCTCTGACCTTTATGATTTGCCCCCTGAACTTTGGTTTGGGTTTGGATTGTTGTATGCTAATCCTTACATTGTCTGGGGGTCTTAAACGAAACTACAGTCCAGAACCAAAGAACAGGGCGCAGGCCAAACAGGCTGCCACCTTTCACCACTAATAAAAGGAGATAGAATCCTGAGACAGGTTCAAAGGCCAAAAGGCAGCTACACAGGGAAGACATCTCTCAAAAGTAGTTATTACCTAAAACGTCTTAACACTAGTAAAAAAACTACTCACCATAAGCCATTTATAATTCTCAACACAGAAAACAAAACCAAAAAAAAAAAACCAGAAAGTGAGAAAACCTGGAACTAAAATGCACCCCGCAACCCCCAAGTCCCCCAAAGCAAGTTCAGGGGACATTAAAGTGAAGGAAATCACAAGCTAGCCCGCTGAAGTCTCTGAAATGGTAGCAGCGGAAGTGACAAAACAGATGAACTAAGACTCTTGACAAATTCAAAGCAGAAATAATAACACTGACAACTAAAGAGATGACTAAAATGAAGGAAATTGCTAGTGAACATACAGTAGATACAGGTAAAAACAAAAAAAAAGAGGAGCTTAGCAAAGACATGGAAACCATGAACATACCACATAGAAAAGAACTGGATTCCATAAAACAGAATCAAATGGGAATCTAAAAGGTTAAAACTTTTATTGAAAGTATATACAGCAGACTCCACCAACGTGAAGGTAGAATGTCAGATCCAGAAAGATAGGGTTGTGGCTGGTTACCATCAAATGAAATATTTCTTAAGATAGCAAGGGACAGTGAAAAATCAATCCAACAGCTGCTAAGCGAGGCAAAGAAAAATGAATGTAAAATTAATTGGAATCAATGAAAAATCAGAAGACAGCACAAAGGGTATAAAAAACCTGTGCACAGAAGAGAAGAAATTTTTCCAAGCATGGAAAAAGCATTTAACCTGCAGACAAGTGAGGTATGTGAAATTCCAAGTAGCCACAATCGGAAAAAATCTACACTAAGGCGTATATTAGTAAAGATTCCAAAATTCAGCGTAAGAATAGAATCTTAAAAGCTGTTAGAGAAAAGAAACAAATCATTTATAAAGGAAAACCCATTAGTTACAGCAGACTTCTCAACACAAACCTTAAAGTCAGGGAGAGCTTTAAGTGAATTATTTCAAGCCCTAAAAGAAAGCATCCTCTAATCCAGATGGATACACCCTGCAAAATTATCTTTCAAAATTGATGTAGCAGTTTCTCAGGAAAACAAATATAGACATGCAAGACTGATCAAATAATTAATCACTAACTCCTCCTTTCAGTAAAGCAATAGAAGTCAGTAGTTCAACTATGTTAGCTAACCACTTTGAAGATATCAATATGTAATACCACAACCATTGCTAATTTCCTACCACTTTGTCTGTAATTCAGTATTGCTTGTATTGTTCTTATGCTATTTTGCAAATGGATGTCTGTTTGTTAATATGTTTTCCTTCTTTTATTTTTACAATAAATTTTAAAAATTGATGGAGAAATACAATACTTCCATGATAAGGAACACCTGAGGAAATTGGTGCCCACCAAGCCAGTACTCCAAAAATTTTTGAAGGATAATCTAGAAAAAGACAGCAATTCCAAGAATGCCAATAGAATGAATCCACCAGGCAAGGCAAGCAGTTACATGCAAGGGAAAGCAGAGAAATCAGCAACAGGAAAATAATATAAATGACATGTATAAGTAAATACCTATCAGTTATTACCATCAATGTGAATAGTCGCAATTCAACATTGAAAGAAACACGTTTATAGAATGGATAAAGAAACAAAATCCAACAATGGGTTGTATACAAGAAATACATCTAACTCAAAAAGGACTTGATGCACTTAAAGTCAAAGGATAGAAAGCAATATCTATGTGACAGGAACCCAGAAAAAGGAGGGGTAGCTATTCTAAGTGCAAAGTGCAGTTGAAACCAAGACTCATCAGAAGAGACAAAGAAGGTCAAGATGCAACAGCAAACAAACACCTAAAGGACACCCGGGGTTTGCGAGCAGATTTATTTTATGTTGACAGACACTGATCGGGATCATTCCCAGAATATCAAGCTCTGATCTCTGGTGGCCTAGGGCTTATATGGGATAAGCAAGCAGGAAGTACAGAGGCAGAAGGGCTTGTCAGTTGGGCTTCTTCCACTGGCTCTTTGTGTTTGTCTGTTTTGTGTTTGATTCATTTGTCTAAGGTCACTGTGCGCCTGCGGGCTTACCCGTCACTGGAGGTCATGTGCACCGCACTGCCCAGGAGTGAGGCGGCCCACGTCCCCTGCGGGCTGGGTGCAGCCCTATTCCTGGGCCAGCCCTGGGCCAGCCCCCCTCTGAGGAGGGTTCCTTCAGATCTTGCTCTCCTTCCCCACAGCAGCTCAGCTCTGTGCTGTACATTCAGGGGATCTTATTTCACAGGAGTTTCCCACCTGGTCGTCAAGGGTAGGGAAGTGTAAGGCTGTTCCAATGGGACCCTCGTCCCCAGAATCTTCCTCTCACAGGGCCACAGGGCTTCACTTTTCCTCGTCTGCAGTGTCTTCAGCTGCTCCCAAGGAGAAGGGGAAGCCCCTGCCTGCTCCTGGTCCATCCCGCGCTCTGCCCTTCCTTGGATCTCAGGTTACACAGCTGCCTTGTAACAGGAGCTCTCTGAGGAGCTCAACCGGCAGTCAGGACCCTGCTACTGATCTGCCTTTTCTCCATAGTGTGGGCACCTGCTTTCTGACTCTGCACGTCCTAAGCAAATATGAGAGCTCCCAAGTTTCCAGTCCCTGAGGGACACACATCAAATCTAAGTTGCTAATTATTTAATTGTTTCCATAGAAACTCTCCACACACCCTAGTTTTCTTTTTAATACTAATAAAGTTTATTTGCACAATTTAGATATGTATAATGATCACATTCATCATAGGGAATTTGTACCTGAACATGATATATCTCAGTTCCTCTTTTTTTCCCATTTCCCCTTCTCTCCCACCAACCTCTCTCCCCTGCCTCATGTACAAAGCTTTATTTCTATTTTTTCCTCTTTTTTCTCATTTTTTCTTTTCCCTTCCACCACCCCCCTATTCCCCTTTCCCTTTAAAAAAATTACTCCCTATTTCACAATATCTATCATGCTTCTGGTTCTTATTTACGTTTTCGATTTCTCACACCAGAGAGGTAATGCGGTATTTACACATGTGTGTCCGATTTACCTCACTTAAGAGTATGGTCTCAAGGTCCATCCATTTAGCTAGAAATGTCTCAAGTTTATCCTTCTTATGGATGAGTAATACCACATTGTGTAAAAAAGCCACATCTTTTTTATCCGTTCATTGGTTGAAGAGTATTTGGGTTGTTTCCAGGATTTAGCTATTACAAATTGTGCAGCTATAAACATAGGTGCACATATATCACTGTGGTATGTTTTTAATTCTTTTGGAAAGGTACCAAGAATGGGATGAGGTGGGTCAAATAGGGCCTCTACTCCTAGCTTTTTAGAAATCTTCACACTGATTTCCATAGTGGTTGCACCACTCGACACTCCCACCAGCAGTGGAGAAGAGTTCCTTTTTTCCCACAGGCCCTCCAGCATCTGTTATTGGTTGATTTATTGATGATAGCCATTCTTTCTGGGGCCAGGTGGAATCTCAGTGTTGTTTTAATTTGCCTCCCAAATAACCAGTGATGTTGAACATTTTTTCATGCAGTCATTTGCCATTTGTACTTCTTCTGAGAAGTGGTTATTCATTTCAGATGCCCATTCTTGGATTGGGACTTTAAATTTGAGGGTCTGGCTTTCCTCAGTTTTTATATATTCTAGATATTAGTCCTTTGTCTGAAAAAGAACTGGCTAATATTTTTTCTCACTCCATGGGTTGTCCTTTTGCTCTGGTGGTGATTTCTTTTCCTGTGTAAAAGTTTTTTTTAGAAGATGAGATCCCACTTGTTGGTTCTTTGTAGTATTTCCTGTACAGTCTGGGTTTTGTTCATGAAGTCTTTACCTACATCTATGTCTTCAAGAGTTCTACCTATTTTCTCTTCCAGATGATTTAGTGTTTCTGTTTTAATATTTAGATCTTGATCCATTTTGATTTTAGTTTAGTCCATGGTGATAGACATGGGTCTAGTTTTAATTTTTGGCATGTGGAAAGCCAGCTTTTCCAGCACCATTTATTAAAGAGGCTATCTTTCTTCCAGTGAATGTGTTTGGTCCCTTTGTCAAAGATAAGATGGCTGAACATGTTTGAACTTGTCTCTGCCTCTTCTAATCTATTCCAATGTTTTTATCACAGTAGCTCTGTACTATAATTTCAAGTCAGGGATTGTGATGGCCCTCACCTTGCCTTTGTTTCCCAGAATTATTTTTGCTATTCTAGGCCTCTTCTGGCTCCAAATGAAGTTTAGGAATGTTTTCTCTAGTTCTGTGAGGTATGCTAATAGCGTTTTGATTGGGATTGCATTAAATCTATATAACAATTTTGGGGGTATGGCATTTTCATGGGTCCTTCCTACCCATGAGGAAGGGATAGCTTTCCATTTTCTGATATCCTTTTCAATTTCCTTTTTGAGCATACTGTTGTCTTCAATATAGAGATCTTTTGCTTCTTTTATTAGATTGATTCCTAAGTACTTCACTTTTTTATGCTATTGTAAAAGGCATGGTTTCCTTAATTTCTCTCTCTATGAGTTTGCTATTTCTGTACAGGAATGCTATTGATTTTTGACTATTAACTTTGTATCCAGCTGTACAACTGAATCTGGTTATTTAATCTAGAAATCTTTTGGTGGAGTTTTTGGGGTCTTCTACGTAGAGTATCATGTCAGCTGCAAATAAAGATAATTTGGGGCTTAGGATTTAGCTCAGCGGCAAAAACGCCTGCCTGGCAAGCGCAAGGTTGTGAGTTCAGTTCCCGGTACCAGAGAAAAACCAAAAAAAAAAAAAAAAAAAAAGATAATTTAACTTCTTCCTTTCCTATCTTTATTCCTTTTATTTCTTTCTCTTGTCAAATTGCTCTAGCTAATGTTTAGAAAATATGTATATACATAAGATAACTAATTGTGCTACTAATTTCTATTAATTCATTAAAAGGAATGATTTGTGCTTATATTGTTTTATCAATTTTGCATGCCTATGTCTTATATTCTGAGCAACTACTTTGACGATAACAGTATGCAATATAATAACCATTGTTAATTTATTATCTTGTTTTGAAATTCTGTATCATTTTTATTATTTTTTTCTCTTTAAAATGAAAAAACCATATTTAATAGGAGTGGTGATAGTGGACATCCTTGTCTTCTTCCTGACTTTAGAGTGAAAGCTTTCAGTTTTTGACCACTTAGTATGATGCTGGCTATTGGTTTGTGATAGATGGCTTTTATCAGATTGAGATAAAGACATTTTATTCCAATTTTCTGTAGAGTTTTTATCATGAATGGATATTGGACTTTGTCAAATGCTTTTTCTGCATCTATTGAGATGATCATATGGTTTTTGTCCTTGGCTCTGTTAATGTGGTATATTACATTTATTGATTTGCATATGTTGAACCATCCCTGCATCCCTGGGATGAATATTACCTCATCCTGATATATAATCTTCTTGATGATTTGCTACATTTTGTTTTCCAGTATCTTGTTGAGGAATTTTGCATCTATGTTCGTTAGGGAGATTGGCATGTAGTTCTCTTTCTTGGTTGGATACTTCTCTGGTTTTGGTATCAGAGTAATACTTACTTCTAGGTTCAGCAGTGCGTCCATCAGGACCTGGGCTTTTCTTTGTTGCTAAGTTTTTAATTACACTTTCCATTTCATTGACTGAGGTTGGGTTATTTAGAATTTTTATATCTTCTTGATTCAACTACGGTAATTAATATGTACCTAGGAATCTGTCCATTTCTTCTGTGTTTTAGATTTTATCAGAGGAAAGTTTCTAAAGTAGCTATAGATGATCTGGATTTTTGCAGGATCCACTGTGATTTCACCCTTTTATTTTTAACTGCATGAATTTGAGTCTTTTCTTTTTTTGATAAGATTGGCTAAGGATTTGTCAACTTTAATCTTTCAAAGAATAAACTCTTCAATACCTTTATTTTTTGTATTGTTTTCTTATCCTCAATTGCATTAATTTCTGCTCTGATCTTTATAAGCTCTTCCCTTATATGAGCCTTGGGCTTGATTTGTTCTCTTCCTAGAAGTTTGATGTTCAACATTACATCTTTTATTTGAGCTCATTTTTTTTTCCTGATGTGAGAGTTCACTATTATTAATTTTTTTCTTATGACTATTTTTATTGCATCCCACAAGTTCCAGTATGTTGTATCAGCATTATCATTTAATTGTAGATACTGTTTAATATCTAATTTCATCTATGACCCATTGGTTTTTCAGTAGGGTGTTATTTAATTTCCATGTTTTTATGGAGTTTTTGTGGTTTCTTTTGCCATTGATTTCCAATTTCATTGCACTATGATCTAATAACATTCATGGGATAATTTCAGTTTTTTTGCATTTACTTAAGCGTGTTCTGTGGGGTAATATGTGGTCCATTTTGGAGAAAGACCTATATGCTGCTAAGAAGAATGTTTATTCTAATTTTATGGACCCACCCATTTTTCAGAATTATTTTCATCTTTTCAAATATAATCTCTGTACAAACTTCTGGGGGGCTAACACAAAAACAAACTTTTAACATTTCATATGTGATGAGGTTATTTTAATCACTTCTCTCTCAGATATTTTGGAATTTAAGTTCTTAATTTAAACTAAGGAGAAAAATCAGTTAAACACTTAACAGTATTCATATTGCACTTTGCAATTTTATTTACTAGGCATAAAATTAAATCTGTTGTATCATTTGAAGAATTTTCAAATTAACATGTTAAAATTTTAAATGTTAGAAAACTACATTCAAAAGCACACGAATAAAAAAGCACATGAATTAATATGGTTATGTACAAAATAACAACTTTGGTTAGAAAAACAGGAGGAGTTGAGGAAAACTTTTAACATATAACTGATTGCTAGTTAACTAGTGTGTAAGGAGTTGTATGATTCTATACTCTATTTCATCAGAAACATATCAACCTTGTTTTATGTTTTTTAAAGATATATTTCAAAACCAGTAACTAGCGTTAAACATTCTTATAAGGCTGTTATACCATTTCTATTAAAACTACCAAAATAGTGCTGATAGAGCTAAAAATGGTAAATTCATCAAATTACATATTCCACAAATTGAACATTCCTTGAATTCACTTATACTGAATTGATTTATGCACTATATATTAGGAAAACTGTCTATTTCAGAAAATTAAATATTGGCCAATTTACCTGCTTTTACCAAAGCTTCAACTATTAAAAAGAGCCTAAGCATCCATCATAGGACGTATCAACTATATTATGATCTATCCATAGCGCAAAAGTCTCTGAAACAGAATGATGCAATTTCAAATGAAGGGACATGAACTAATCCTCAGTAAGTAAGGAGTAAAGCAAATTACTGCCATGTGTATAACTTAGTGATTCTATTAGTGTGAGCCCAGACCAGCATCTTCAGCATTGCCCAGAGAATTGCTAGAAAGGCAAATTCTCAATTTATAGCCCAAAGCTCCTGAGTCAGAAACCCTGGTGTGAGTGCCTAGCAATACACATCCCTCTCCAGGCATAACTTTCCTCATGAAGAGCCTAAAATGTGCAAGTTGTTCTTTCTGAGCAAGAGAACAAAGGCTCTAGGGATCCAGAATGCAAAAGAAGCTTAATAGTATAAAATGTTCAATTTCTGCATTATTTGAATTGGTTTTCTTGAAAACATTTGAAAAATGTTTGAAAAAATACTTCAAGCCTAAAGCTGCAGAAATGTTCAAAACTATTGTTGGTGTATTTTTCATTTGTAGTTATTTTGTTTATGTGGTTATTTTCGTATTGAAATAAAGGAAAATTAAAATAAAATTGAGAGAAATGAAAGAGAAAGCATTTTTAAGTGTTTTCTACATCTTCCCTAAAGTAAACATATTACTCTTGAGAAGAGATGCTGGTTGCCATCATAATATGTATTTTACTGTTAGAAACTTGAAACCAACAAATAATACATGATTATTTTAATTAACTGTCATGCAGTTATTTTTCTAAATATATCTCCACATGTTTTTAGAGAAATCCATGCAAGGTAGGAAAGTATTTAAAAATGTATCCGCGTGGGTGTCCATAGGCCACAATTTCTTAGAGCTCAAGGTGTGCGTAATTTATCTCCTCCACACTGGGTGAGCGTGACAGTATCTGCACTGATGCTCACAATGGCGAGCTTCGAAGAAGCCTCTGAAGCCCAAAGGTACAGGGTTTTCCATTCTATTCTTTGAATTGCTAACAACTATTTCAAAGAATTTGAAGTATAGTCTATCAACATATCCATAGATTTTGTCCATTTCTAAAGGATTATAGGACATCAACTATCATTATTATAAAAAATATATTAACGATATTTCTCTACTTCAGTATTAAGCCTCAGGTTTTGTAGACAACAAATCAACTAACTTTTTACGTGAAGAAAAACTGAAAAAAATCCAAGTCCTTATGGCTATTAAGTTCTATTTGTGAAAGCCCTGTGGTGGCTTTAAAATATGTACCTGAAGTTCTTGACCCTTCTCCTTTCAAGAGCTGAAACTTGCTTCCTTTCCCTGGAGTGCCCCCTGCACCCAGGGACTCACACTGAGTGAAAGGAGTGTGGTGGGACTTATGCGGTGTAATTTTGATATTGGGTCATGGAAGGATGTAGCTTCCATCTTGGGAGCAAAGCAGATCTTTCTGTGTTCGCTCAGTCTTGGGGACTTGGGCTACCACGTGTGGACCTTGGGAAGCGCATGGAGAACCCATACGGTGAGGAATCACCATCTCTGGCCAACGGCTGGCAAAGGACTGAGGTGGAACAGCAACCCAGGGAGTGAGCTCAGAAGCCAACCCTTCTCTTGCCTGCTGACAGTCAAGCTTTCAGATGATGGAAGCCCAGCCGGCCAGGCAGCCCTCCCCTTGTGGATATTCCAAGGGTTCTGAGGAGGCCTGATGCCCCACAGATACCATCACATCTTCTACTGACACATTTAATGCTTTTTCCATCTTAACTAAGCACTGTTGTGTACTGTAGATAGAACTTCTGCAGTTAGAAATGTGGGAAAAAACTAGCAAAAAATTCTTTTTTGCTTCTTCACAATCTTGTGGATAGAAGATTCATTCTTACATAGATTTTAGCAACCTCAGCATATCATCTATTCTGTTTTTACTAAGTAGATAACTTTTGCTACTTCATGGCTTCCTTTGGCATATCTGGAGGACCAGGGTGATTACTGGGGCTATCATTAAGGAAAATAAGAATTAGCTACACACAAGCACTGTAACACCACAGCAGCAACCTACCAACAAGACAGCGACTAAGTGACTCACAGGTAAGTAGCATAGGACAGACACTGCACGGAGACGGTGAACAAAGGGTAACCAGAGCTACGAGGAAAGACTCTCTCCCTGCCCGCAGTATAAATATCCTGCATCTCACATAAGCTCAGAGTTGACAAACCACCACTTGGCTCTGTACACAGAGGTGTTCTGAAAACATGAAGTCAGGACCATGCAAGAAGACAGGCAAGAGGGGAAGCGGGAGTGTGCTTCACCACGTGGTTTGAATTTCTGACCTGTTATCCCCAGTGGACTTCCCATGTAGACGAATGCTTTCATATTTTAGCTATTTCGGAGTGAGTCCACTTTCCGCTTCTGAATGAGTTCATTGAATACAACCTAATAGATTTGGCAAATTTTATGAACTAAAAATACACCCAAGAACTGCTTCTGGCTAGGAAGCAATAATAGAAATAAGTTTATTCCTTCACAACAGATAACTATAAAAAAATACTATTTATGAAATAACAGTTTTTAGACATTGGACAACAGTCATTGTGAAATAGTGAACCCTAAAAGGGGGCAATAGGTGAGATGAGACTTCAAATCACCCCGGACTTCTGTCCGCAGAGTTCCTGGGTCTTGGTGCAGAATGGCAGCCAATGGAGAGGATCCGAAGTCTTCTCGAATGGAGGAGACCAAGTGGAGACTGTGGAGAATTCCAAGCAGCTGCAAGTCATGAGGCAGAGACAGAGCGGGAGCTCTGAAAATCTGCAGTGATTTCCCAAGTGTCCTCAGCCTTTTAGCACATGCGTGTGAGGTAACTATGGAAGGCTAGTGAAGCAGTTCCTGAGGTCACACCCAGCCGGGGCTAAGCTGTGGCCTAGGGGGAAGGAGGTAGCCATCTTTTAACATATGGCATATTCGTATTCTCAAAAATGGACTGTCTCAGTCCTAGACACAAGTCAGTTCCAGAATAAAGTCTATCCTGGTATTTCCAGGAAATGAGTCAAATGAGCAGACCAAGGGAAATGTGTTCTAAAATGTATAAACAAATCCACAACAGACAACGTAGAATCCAAAAACTCATCCTGTCAGCTTCATTCAACATTAAACTGAATGTCATTCGGGCATGCAAGAAAGAAGGAAACAGAATCACAGAGACAGGAAGGGGACAGAGAACTGACTTTATTTGTCAGCGACATGAGCATCTATGTAGAAAACCTTAAGGAACCTGCAAAAGCTTTACTGGAACTAATGATAGAGTTTAGCAAAGTTTATAGTCAGTAAAAAAGCAATTGTGGCAGGGGATATAGCTCAGCAGCATAAGTGCTTGCCTGGCAAGCCCAAGGTCATGAGCTCAATTCCCAGTACCAAAAAAAAAAAAAAAGCAATTGTATTTCTATAAAATAGCATAAGCAAAGAAGAAAGAATATTAAAACCCAACCCTTTATAATACAATCAAAACTTTTTAAAATAGTTATGGATATATTTGACAAGATATGTCTAAGACCTGTACACTAAAACATTACAGAAAGAAACCTTACAGATGTAAAATGAAGAGATATCAATTTCATGGATGAAGTCAATTATTGGTAAGATTTCATCCTTCCCAAATTGATGTGCACATTCGTAGCAATCTCAATTATAATTTTAACAGGTTTCTGATAGAAATTGACCATCTGACTATAAAATTTATATGTAAATGCATAAGACCTAGAAAAGCCAAAACTATTTTTTTAGAAAGAACAAAGCTTGAGGACTTATACTATGTGATTGCAAGTATATTATAAAACTACATTAATCAAGAAGTGTGATATTGACATAGAGATAGACATATAATTTAATGCAACCAAATGGAGCCCAGAAATAAATCCACACATATATGGTCAATTGAGTTCAACAAAGGTGCCAAGGAAATCAATGGAGAAATGATAATCTTTTGCAATAAATTGGGCTAGCAAATTGGTGGCTTTATTATAAAAAATAGACCTCATTCATTCCCTGATACTGTGTTAAAATGCAAAAAAAAAAAAAAAAAAAGTTAATAAAACCTAAAAGTGAATCAGACTAAAATATTGGAGCTAAAATTACTAAAATTGTAGGAGAAATTGTAGGAGAAAAATCTTAAGAGCTTTGAGTTTGACAATGTTTTAAATCATACACCAAAAAATACTAAAGAAAATAATAAATTGTTCCTTAGTACTATTAAGAAAATGAAGGAGCGAGTCACAGGCATCTTCTGGCATCTGGTCAGAAGGCAGCGCCCTGCGCAGCCTGGAGGCTCATGCAGGTGTCTTGGGCATCTGCCCCCAGCCCCATGGGAGGCAAGAGGTGTCCCGACCCAGCAAGAGCACACCAGGCCACACAGTCACGAATAGCGCAGCTCAGGGCCCGAGGCCAACGCAGGCACTCTCAATAAGGGTCACAGTGGAGGGGTTGCCCAGGGCCATGCTGCGGGCTCAAGGCGAGCAGGCCACCCTCCCCGATATCCTGGCCTGAGCCCCAGGAAAGGCTTCTGGCCACGAGGGGGAAAAAAAAGTCCATAAAACTGAAAAGGCGACTGTTGCACTGGACCCACAAACATCAACCAGGGACACAAGAAACATGAGAAAGCAAGGGAGGTCGACACCCTCACAGGGGCACTGTAACTGTCCAGGAAGGGACCAAACAGACTGAAAAGTAATTCAAAACAATGACCTTAAGGAACCTCAGGTACACAAAAGAATACAGGTAGCTAGTTCAGTAAAGTAAGGGGAACAAGTTATGATCTGAAGGAGAAAGTCATCAAGGAGACAGATGGCATAAAAGAGGAACCGAAGAGAAATCTTGGCAGTGAAGATCTCAGTTGATAAAATAAAGTGTAACTGAGACCTGCGGTGGACTGACTCAGGCAGGAGGATCACTCCAGCAAGGGGATTAACAGTTGAAGATATATAAAGAAAAGCCCAAGACCAGATAGTTTCACTACTAAAGTGTATCCACATTTTAAAAAACTGACACCAGTTCACCTCACACTCTTTATGGAAACTGAAAAGATGCAATACTTCCAAACTCTGCAAAGCTATCATTTTCCTGAACTCAAAACCCGATAAAGGTAAAACAAAAGTGAAAAATATGAAGCAATAACCGTGATGAACACAGTGTAAAATTTCTCCACAAAATTCTAACAAACCAAATCCAATGGCACATTTTTAAAATTATATAACATGATTATGTGAGATTTATTCCAGGCTGCACAAATAGTTCACCATGGAAATTAATAAACATAATGTCACTTTAACAGAATGAAAGACAAAAAACACATGATTATCTCCATAGATATATAAAAAGAATTTGATTAAACTCAACATCTCAAGCCAGGTGTGGTGGCGCACACCTGTAACCTCAGCACTCAGGAGGCTGAGGCAGAAAGATAGCTGTGAGTTTGAGGCCAGCCTGGACCTACATAGCAAGACTCTGCCTCCAAGAACAACAACAACAACAAATTAGTGTCCCTTTATGATAAAAAAAAATCTTCAACAAATTAGTTATAAAAGAAATCTAAAAGCAACAAAAGCAATATATGACAAACACATACTGAGTGGGGAAAAAACTAAAACTGTCTAAGATGGAAGAAAGACTACATGTTCACTTTCAGTACCATTATTTAACATACTATCAAAAGTTTTAGCCACTGCAGTTAGGTAAGAGAGAAATAAAAGACATTCAAACAGGAAGAAGGAAGTCTAACTATCCCTGTTTTTAGATGACATGATTTTATGTGTAGAAAAGCTTAGCTGGGCATGGTGATATATGCCTGTAATCCCAGCACACAGGAGGCTGAGGTAGGAGGTTTGTTGTGAATTCAAGACCAGCCTGGGCTACATAGTGAGCCCTCAAAGCCAGTGTGAAGTACATAGTAAGACCTTGTCTCAAAAAAATTCTTAAAGACTCAATCAAAAAATTGTTAGAACTGATAGATAAATTCAGAAAATTTTCAGGATACAAAATCAACATACAAAAATTCATAGCATGTTCATACTTGCCAAGAAAGAAATCAAGAAAGAAATCAAGAAAGCAATCCCATTATGAATAATCACCAAAAATAAAATCCCTAGGAATAAATTTAACTAAGGAGCTCTAAGGTGGAATTTACAAAAAAGTAAAGAAAGAAATTTAAGACACACAAAAAGTAGAAAGACATCTCATGTCCAAAGATTAGAAATATGCTCATAAAAATGTCTGTAAATTCCCAAACCAGTTACATATTCAATACAATCTGCATCAATATTCCAAAGGCCTTCTTAACAGAATTGGAAAAGATAACCTTAAAATTCATATGGAACTATCAAAGACCTTGAACCACCAAAACAATCTGGAACAAGAAGTACAAAGCCTGAGACATCACAACATCTAACTTCAAAATATACTTCATAGCTTTAGTAACCAAAACAGCATGGTGCTAGCATAAAAGTAGACTCATGGACTCAAGGAACAGAATAAGAAATGCAAAAATAAATTTAAGCATCTGCAGCCAACTAATTTCAACAAAGATGCCAAAGAATGCATCAGAAAAAAAGGTAGTCTCTGGAGAAATGGAGCTGTAAAAACTGAATATCCATGTATGGAGACTTTATCTCTCTTCATACTCAAAAGTCAAATCCAAATGCATCTATGACCTACACATAAAACCTAAGCCTATGGAACTACTAGAAGAAGCAGAGGAGAAACCTTCAAGACAGCAAAAATAATATATTGGATAAGATCCCAAAGCACAGATTGCAAAAGCAAAAATAGACAAATACGATTATATCAAGCAAAGAAGCTTCTGCACAGGAAAAAAGTAAATTACAAAAACGAACCAAGTGAAGAGGCAGCTTTCAGAAGAGGAAGAAATATTTATGAATTATTCATCTGATTAAGGATTAATATCTAAAACACACGAAGAGCTCAAAAAGCTCAACAGCAAAAAATGTCTGACTTTAAAATGGATACACTGCCAGCATAAACATTTCTCAGAAAATATCCAGATAGATAAGTACGTGAGAAAATGTCAAATCCCTGCTCATCAGGGAAGTGCAAGTTAAAACCACAGGGAGCTACATTACCTCACCCAAGTTAGAATGCTCAGCAGAAAAGAAAAAATATATAAATAAATAAAAGCAAATAACAGCAACGGCATGGAGAGAAGGAAACCCACATGCTTTTGGTGCAAATGTGAATTAGTGCTGTAGCAGAAGATGCCACCCCAGCCAGCCTATTTCAGTTTCTTTGTTGCCCAGGCAATAGTTCCTGTTCCAGTTCCGGTTGTTTCTGTCTCTTAGAAACGGCTGGTCACTGTGATGCACATTGTGTAAACCAGTCCCTAATTGACAAGCCATTCTGCCGCTGTACTTCCTGCTTGCTTGTCCCATGTAAGCCCTAGACCACCAGAGGTCAGAGCTTGACATTTTGGGAATGATGCTCATCAGTACTCATTGATGTAAAATAAATCTGCCTCCAGATCCTGGGTGTCGTTTCAGCGTTTCTGTCTGCTGTTGCAGTGCAGCGATAACGGAAACCAGTAAGGAGACCCCCTTGAGCAGTAAAACTTTGACACCATATGATGCCCAATCCTGCTTGTGGCCAGGTATCCACAGGGAAGGAAAGCGGGGCACCAGATATTCCTGCACGTCCAGGTTTATTACAGCAGTGTTCACGGTAGCCAAGCGTCTGCTGGCAGGTGGGTGGATAAAGACGGTGGTGTACACCCTGTGATACCATTCAGCCCCTGAGAAAAAGATATTCTGCCACTTACAGCAAAATAGATGGAAGTGGAGGATACCAGTAAACAGAAGAAGCCAGATAGGAAGACAAATACTGCATGTTCTCACATGCAGAATCTAAAAATGTTGATCTCTCAGAAGGAAAGAATACAATAGTGCAGAGGGGTGCGGTGGCGTGTGACTGTAATCTTAGTAATCCCAGCACTCTGGGAGGCTGAAGAAGGAAGATCTCAAGTTTGAATGCAGCCCGGGCAACTTAGTGATTTAGAGAGACCCTGTATCAAAAGATGGACAGCTGGGGATGTAGCCCGAATGAGCGTGCCCTGGGCTCAGTCTTCAGCAGCAAAAATCAAACAAACAAACGAAAGAATACACTAGTGATAACAAGAGATTGGGAAAGAGAGAAGGGTGCGGCATGGAGTGAGGCTGGGTAGTGGGTGCCCAGGCAGGTAGGAAGGGTGAGTTTCAATGCTCCACAGCACAGTGGGGTGGACACAGTTTATAGCTACTTATCAACCATTTATAAAGAACTGGAAGGGAGCACTTTGCAGGCTCCAAATGAATGAATAAATAAGTGGTTAAGAAGATGGAAGGTTAACTATCCTCATTTGGTCATTACCCATTACGGAAGTGTATCATACTGTACCCCATAAATATGTACACTTATTATTTGCAGCTACAGGTCACCTTTAAAAAGGAATATACAAAATCATTTCGCTAAGAACTAGTACAAGTAGTGCATAGCAAAGTCTTAATGACCAAAAGTGTTTGCCCTACACATTTCAATCTGCAAAACACATTTTCTCTGCTAAAGATTTCAGACCATAATGATTAATGATCATGTCTAAGCTAAAATGGGCTGTCGTCTTTGGCTTGTTTTCTTCACATTTATACATTCTCACTGATCTTTGAACATACGGGACAAATAGTGAGCTGCTGGTAGCTGCTCTTGCTGTCCGTATAACCAAGGGGTTGGGATAGTTTCGTTCTTGAGGAGAAGAACAAGGTCCTCACCACTCAGCACAGACGTTTTTGCTCAGCATCCAGTCGGAAGGTGCACAGTGCCTCTGTGGAGGTCTCGTCCATAAACACCCCTGCTCTTTAAGGGAGCTAACGTAGATTGCGTGATGATTCTCCTCCCCTTCTTGCGGTGAAGGCGGCTTCTTGAGGCCAAAATCTCCGGTGAGAAAGTGGACACAATTGTCACGTTACAGCAGTATCCTCTGCTCATGGCAAGACTGGGTACCTGAGAAGTGAGAAACTGTCCCCAGCTACACAGAGACACACCAACACATGCACACACACATGCACATGCATGCACGTGTGTCTTAGAAACAGCCAAAAGTTGTGAATCCAAAAGCTGATGAGGTAGGCAGGTGCCATCTGTCTGGGATTAGGAGATGAGTGAATGAATTAGAAGACAGTGAAACACGTCAGTTATAAATACAACATGAGGCATGGATGCAACTCAATAGAGAAAGCAGGGGAAAGCCAAAAGTGGGAAACAAGGATGCACAGGTAAGAGTAAGATCCCACGACCTTCGCCGTATCACTAACCCTTGCATTTATATTTGGGCATCATGGCTTCTAGGACATGGAGGTATGAACACATGAGAGACATGGAAAGTTAGGTTTTCCAATTATTTTAAATCACTTGGTATAATTTTATACAAAAAAAAAAACCTTCAGATTATACCACTGTGTTTCAGACACAAAGTTTAAATTGTTCCTGGGTGAAATCAAGAGCTCAGTGACCGAGATGCATAAACACATTTTCCAGACCAATAGAAGCTACTCTGTCCCAGGCTGTGGTGCAGCTCCAGAGAAGTCTGCAGCAGGATTCCTGCTGCTTGTGCTGACAGCTGGGGAGAGGACACTAACTGGTTGTGGGGTCCCAATGCGATGGGAGGCTGGAGGGAAAACACTACAAGAAATGGCTTTCCCCCCAGATGGCTCACTTGATTTTTGACAGCCCTTAGGCTGTAACTACTTGTTAGATCCTTCTTGCATATCTCTGTCTTCCTGAGAAACCACTTTGAAGATACCACCATGTATTATAACAGTCATTGATATTTTCCTGCTAATCTATCCACAACTCTGTAATGTTTGTATTGTTCCTATCCTATTTCATAAGTGGATGCATGTTTATTATTATGTGTTTCCTACAACAACCATTGAGAATTAGTGAATGATTATTCAATACGTCACTCATGTATAGTTCTATTTATTTTCTTTAGAAGCCACTTTGAAGATACCTAGGTATAGTACAACTATTGATAATCTCCTACCTCTTTTGTCTGTAACTCACTATTGTCTATTTGTTTTCCTGAGAAGCTATCTTGTAGATAACAATATGTAAAACAATAACCATTGATAATTTCCTACCACTTTGTAATTTGGTAAGGCCCCCCCCCATTATTACGTTATCCTTCTTTTACTCTTTAAAATAAAAAAAAAAAATTAAAAAAAAAAGAAGCTACTCTGTCCCACTCGTACCACCTGACAGTGAGCAGGAGATAAAAGAGCCGCCTTCCTGAGAGGGAGGAGGGTTTGACGGAGAAAGCGGAACACTGGCTAATAAGAACAACACACTCTTATCCGCAAGAAGAATAGCTCCATGTATCTGCTTCCCCAAGCTCACTCCTGACTGATTAGAAAGAGCGATTAGTAGTTGATGACAGTCCCTTAGCCACTGCTATGCAGTCGGAGCACAATTTGGAGAGTGAGATACAGTTCCGGGCGAGGCAGACCTAACCCCTCCTAGGAAGGCGAGAAGGGCTGTAATGACGCCCCAGACCTTCACCACAAAGTCTCACGCAAAATTCGGGGAAAGCGTTAGGCTTCTCCGCTAGCATGAGTCAGCACTGAGCACCATGATGAAGCTGTGTCTCTGCCTTTTGTGTGATTTCACCCTCAGGAGAAACTGGGTCAGAGAAACCACACTTCTCACAGGTGACCTGACAGTGGCAAGGACATGGAGCCCTGCGCCTTCGGGAAAAGCAGGGTCACCCCGTGCCTTTATTGGAATGAGACACCACAGAGGAAATCCTCAACTCCAGAATGAAAGTTACCAACGGGAAAACAAGTTCTGGAAGAAAGGTGTTCCTGCTGCTGGGGCTTTCATACTTTCCTACTGTCTTGATTACTTTTCTCTCGTTGCTGAGACAAAATACCCAAAGCCCAAAATGAAGGAAGGAAAGGTTTATTTAGCTTAGTTTGTGGAGGTTTCAGTCCATACTTGGCTGGCTCCGAGGCAGAAGGTAGCAAAGCAACAAGAGCAAAGGGGGGAATGGCAGCTGAACGGCAAAGCAGCCAGAGTAAAAGGGAGGAATGGCGGCAAGCAGCTTCTTTCCCTGCCTTACTTTGTAAACAGGCTACCCCCACCTAAGGGGGGTGTAGCTCTCACATAATCTCCATGCCCTCCTCTTCCACAGGCTCAGGATGTATACAAAGTAAGCACCCTGGCTTCCTGCTGAGTCACTTAGCCAAACCTCTAGACTCCCCAAGTTGACACAGTGTATCAACCATAACACCTACCCTTGATACTGCAAGGTACACAACCAGTGCCTGGGCTTCCACTGTCCACGCTGGCCCAGCGCCCACCACAAGCACCGGGTACACACAGCTCTCGCTGTCTTAAAATTGTTGAAACTTAGGAATCATTTTTTCAAATGAGGTTCTTCATTTGGACGTGAAAACCTCCATTTGTTGCTCATTTCAGAAAACATTAACTGACCTTCCCTGGGCATTGTGTCTGTGCCAGGCCCCTTTCTGAGTGCCTTGCCTGCATTGCCTCGCTCCATCCCCATGAAACCCTTCCTCGGGAAGGTGCAGTTATCATCAATTACCATTTTCCACTTTACTTGGGGGGGATGAAGCAGAGAGGAAGAAAATCACTTGCTCAGAATTAGACGACCTAAAAAGCACCACTGTCCGTGCTGTAACCTGGCAATCTGACTCAAAAATACAGTCCTAATTGCTAGGTAACATTCTTCTGAAGAAGCAAGTGAGAGTAACTAATGCATTCAGAAACCCAGACACCACAAGCATTCTTGATCTGTATCGGTCGTTTGGTAAACATCAAAACACGGGGGTATCATAATGGAATGTTTGGAAGTATTTTGTCAAATGCAACTTGAACGCATGAAAGAGTGAATGTCCCTCACCAGGAAGAGAGCTCCTCCCCAGAGAAAGTTCTCTGCTAGCGCACAGAAGAGTCCCTGTCGGGGGCACAGCCACCTTGAAGCATCTGAGCTATCTGAAGTCTTTCACCGTGACCATGGCAACCCTGGGCTTCTAGCTGTGTCGCACCTGCCTATGATCAGGACAGAGCTTTCTCAGACGCGAAGGAGCCAGATATTTCTCCAAAGAGTGATTCCAGCAAAATAGTTCCTCCCTGGGTTGCAACCCAGCTTTTCAGGGGGGCAGGTTTCAGCCATTTCATGTCTGTTCCTCAGGAACAAAAGAGGAGAAGGGAAAAAGAAATGCTTCCAAAATGGTACAAGGAGGATTTACTCTGGTTTCTTTAAGACTCTCAAATAAAGCTAAAGCTGAGCACACATGTTTTGTTTCTGGGTTTAGTCATTCTTTTCTACCATTTCAAGAAACTGATATTATATCAAAGGGGAGTTAAACCACGCTGTCATTAAAGAAAAGTAAAAACAACAACAAATATACTTACACCTCCCCAAAAATGATTTCCTAGTTTGAGTGTGCATGAAAATAACCCAAGCTGCTGTTGGGAAAGCAGGGTGCAGGTTTCCTCTTTGTCAAAGATCGTGACATTTTCATGTATAAATTGAAGCATATGTCCTACTCAGTTGGAATCGCTATCACAGTGCAAATTGTAATAACTTTTCTTTGGTAAGTTATTGATTACTCAGTACTATTACCTTGCCTAAATGTTGATATATCTTATTATTCATAAAATGTGGGATAGAAGTACATCAGCACGTGCACTGATGGACAATTGCTCAGAAGCCGGGAATTCAAAGACAAGGCTCCTCCGCATCTCCTCTCCGAGGGGATGATTTCTGTGAGAGCTGTCCCTTCCTGCAGGGACTACAGTGCCATTTATAAGTGCACAGAGTGTGCCCTGGGCTGTGTGGCTATGGAGAGCCTATCTGCTGGATAGTCTTAACAAAGACACCATTTTGCAGAGAGTGGAAGAAGATGGGAGCCAGACTCCTACAGAAGCGCAGGCTCTGAAATCTGAGTTCTCTGTAAGGAGAGAGAGAGAGGCCTGGGGTGACACGCTTTTGCTCCAGGGAGGCCTCACCACAGGGCGGTGTAGCTCTTCGCGCCAGGCACAGCCCACGGTGTGTAAACATGACCCTGGCTGCGTGACCTTGAGGAAGCTGCTCACCTCCCTGAGTGGTGGTGCTCTTGTGTGCACGGTGGCCAGACCTACCGGGCAAGGCTGTTGTGAGGCCAGAGGTGCTGGCTTGTGAGAGGCCCTTCGTGGCAGCCCTGTAGCACAGAAGCGACACTTTACTGTCAAAGAGAAGGAGCTCGGGGCTCCCGACACTGCAGTCATGACGTCAGGAGTCAGGAATGACCTCACTCTTTTCCTAACGCGTCTCACTGCACACGTCACAAACCTCTCGCGGGCCCACGGGGCTCTCTCCATGACCAAACTTCAGTCGGCCTCTTCTGAGCCCTTGTCCTGGCCAGGACGCCCCCTCGGCCTTTGGAGTCCACCTTTACCAAAGAATGCTGCTGCACCCAGTGCCAGCAGGGTCCCGAGGATCCTACTCAGCAGCAGCTGCCCAAACCCTGAGCTCAACTCAAGTTCCTCCGTCCGCACCACTGAATCCTGACCAAATTCTGTGAACTTTCCATCCACATGATCCCCTCACTCAGTCCGTCTGCTAGAAATTCCCAGCTGTCCTCACTGTATTCAGAATTGAATTCTGTCTCACTCCCAAATTGCAAGAGCCTTGACCCCTATTTCAATAGTCTTGGATAGCGTCTGTGCCTGGTTAGCTCTGGGGCAAGTTTTGACATTTGTCAAAGCAAAAACAATACTGTCCTTGAAAAGTATCTCACTGGGGCCACAGGGAAGAGGGGGACAAGGGGCGCTCTCCCTCTGACCTCTTGTCATTCCAGACCCTCATGGTCATCAGCACCCAGTTAAATGGCTCCAAATGTAAGCAAAGCATCGAGCCTCATACATAGTAAAGTATAATTCATCAGCCACCTGGCTGAAAGGACCCTGAGCTGAGAAAGACTGGGACAGAGGCAGGAACTTGGGCACTGGACCCATGGAAGCTGAGGAGGGTGTCGATTAGGAGGGAAAGGGGGCTGTGAGTTAGAAATATAATTTCACCTCTTCACAACACTGTCGAAGGGGTGTTGTGCTCTGTCTCGGAGAAGTATTTTTATTGTGTGAAATTTATCAAGACTACTTTTCCTCTTACAGCTTCTCTTTTATATGAAGACAAAATCTGCAGGGGAGTAGCAACAACCTTTCAGTATGCTCCAGCACATGACATAACTTTGAGCGACCTGACCACTCATGAATATTTATGTCTTTGTCACTGATAATTTACTTCTTTCTCTTTTCACCTCTTTGGGCCCTCATCCATGCTGAACACTGAGATTAGCATTCACTTCATCTTCACTCCCACCGACCAGTATTTTTCTGGTGAGAGACTTCCTCTCCTCCAAGATTACAAACTCTGGGAGCAAGAAAATCCTCGTTTTCATATATTTAAGCATACTTTATAGAGTGTTTTGGAGGCACTGTATAAATACCAATTTTATCAAACAGTTCATCTTTCAAAACCCAGGTCTAAGCCACTCCCGAGTCCAGCTGCATCCTCCTCTGCGTGACAGCAGAGGTTGGGGCTCCTCGCACCTGACCGAGACACAGCTGCACCAGCTTCATAAGAAGCCCATCCCCTGGGCAGACACCACTGAGAGGCTCAGTGCTGTGCGGGTCCCTGCTCTGTGCAGACTTCCTGGGCTGCGGGAGCGGGACGCCCTTCACACCTTACCCAAGCCTGTGAGGGTGTTTGGGTCACACTGACACTGCAGTGGGCATGCTGAGTGAAGCAGACTGACCTCAGCCATGAAGCCTGGGTGGAACAGAGAGCTGACTGAGAACTCTTTCTTCCCCTCTGGCTGATGGTCTTCAGGCTGGGACACTGGCCCATCCCCACCCTGGAATTCAAGGCTGAGAACAGAACAGAAACCATCTGGCTCCTGGGCCTTGGACCTGATGTCAACCTGTTGTCAGTACAATTCCTGAGGCAGTTAATCTACCAAGAAAAAGTCTCACTCAGGTTGTGGCTCTGGAGGGTGCAGTCCAAGACTGGGCAGCCCCAACCCTTTGGTCTCTGGTGAGGGTGGTGACCACGTCAGAGCAGACTGCTGCCTTCAGAAACAGGGAGGACAGCACAGGCTGGGACCCCACAGTCACGACTCAGGTGCACCCTACCACCTGAGGCCACCCACAGGCCTGCCTCCCATGGGCCCAAACCACTAGCCAGGGCCGAGCCCTTAGCATGAGGACCGTGAGAATGTGATCCGCGTTCAAGCCCTACCTACCCCGCCTCATGGGTCAAGCTTGCCAAACAGGGACCTCAGCCTTCTCAGCCTGCTGATGGAAGGAGCCAGTTCCTTTCAGAGAAACTCTTTCCCATCTCCAGCTCTGTGCTTTAGTTGCTTGCTTTATTTTTGTTCTCCCTCTTCTGCTATTCTCCCCACTCTTTTCTGCCACACATATTCTCTATTAATGGATAAAAATATTTGCAGGAGGAAGACCGGATGTAAAATGCAGGTTCCTGGGCCCCATGTTGAAGGTCCGGTGCCTGGATGTGGTGACCCAAAGGCAGGCAAGCCCACAGCTGCACTCAGGGGTGCACTTGCTACTGCAAAGACCCAACCTGCAGCATCTCAGCCACAGCACCCAGCCCTATAAAGAGAATTTAAAACTCATCCACTTCCTTCTCTGGGGAGCAGACCTGTTGGTTTCTTTATACACCCTCATCATCTTATCAGCATAAAACACAGCTACAAAAATGTCCCACATTACCACTTAGAAAAGAGATCTTCTTTCTAGGCAGAGTATCAAGTCATCTGTGAATAGTGATAATTTCACTCCTTCCTTTCCTATCCTTATTCCCTTTAATTTCTCTCTCTTGTCTAATTGCCCTGGCTAGTGTTTCCAGAACTATACTGAATAGAAGTGGTGATAGTGAACATCCCGGTCTTGTTCCTGATTTTAAAGTGAAAACTTTTAGTTTTTTGTCCATTTAGGGTAATGTTGGCTGTCGGTTTGTCATAGATGGCTTTCATCAGATTGAGATAAAGACCATCTATTTGAATTTTCTGTAGGGTTTTTTTTATCACGAATTAGCGCTGGACTTTGTCAAAGGCTTTTTCTGCATCTATTGAGATGATCATGTGATTTTCATCTCTGGCACTGTGTTGTGGTGGAGTGCAGACTGATGCAACCACTATGGAAATCCATATGGAGATTCCTCACAAAGCTAGGGTTAGAGGTCCCATTCAACCCAGCTATTCCCCTTCTGGGTATCTTCCCAGAAGAATTAAAAACATTACATCACAGTGATATATGTGCACCCATGTACATAGCAGCACAATTTATAATAGCTAAATCTTGGAAACAACCCAAATGCCCATCAAACAGATAAAATGGATAAAAAAGATGTGGTATTTTTATACAATGAAGTACAACTCAGCCATAAAGAAGAAAAAAAATTGAAGCTTTCATAGGTAAATGCATGCAGCTTGAGACCATACTCATAAGTGAAATAAATCAGACTTGCATGTGTACACATCATATTGTCACCCTGGTGTGAGAAACTGAAAGAGTAAGTAGGGTCTAAAATATATAATAAATGTTGTGAAATGGGAAGAAATTGTTCAAAAGGAAAAAGGAACTAATATGGGTGAAAGGGCAAAGGACAGAAGGGAGAAGGGAAAACATGCAAATCAATTATGCTATTAGTATCACTTAGTTCATTGAAAAGGAGGGTTTGTGCGTCGAGTAGAGAAATTTTAGTGCCCATATCTTGTATTCTGAATAACTACTTTAAAGATAACAACATGCAATGTATTAACTATTGTTATTCGCCTATTATTTTGTTATAAAACTCTTTTTATCTTTTTTCATAAAGTAAAAAAAAAGAAAGTTTTCACTATACTCAAATAAAAAAGGCTTCTGAATTTCTTTATTTTGATCTATAAGCAAAGGGACACATATTATAAGCCACAATAACCTCAATCAAAGCTCAGTGGTGCTCCTTGCTGAGTTATCTGACATAAAAGGAAAAAAGAGAGAGAAGAAAAATTTGTTCTTCCTCACAAAAAGAGAAAACTCATCAATTAATTTTTCCTTGGGTATGAATGCACATGCCCAATGTGTATACAGAGCCCAACTAAGACTACTTTTCAAGTAGTCCATAAAATATTAGCTTTCTCCTGACTCTTCTTTTAACAACTATGCCGGCCCACACACTACAAAAGCTCCAAGGCGTTTCTTTACTTGAACGTCAATCACCATCTCAAATCCAAGCTGTCCAGACTCAGCAAGTTCCCTTGTTAAAAGAATATTTTCCATGAGTATCACCGGTCTCCTAATTTCCAAGTCTTTAAACCTGTTCAAATCACCATCTTCTCAGCACAAAACTGTAGTAGATAAAATTAAACAAGCACCGGTGACTCCTGCAGAGCCTGTGGCCCTGGGGAAGAGCGTCCAGAGCTTGGACTGGACTTACCTCCGATGAAACAAAGAGTGAGAAGGTTCACACATGACGGCAGGAGCAGTGAATAAGCACTGGAGGCAGCTGCGGGGAAGGCACTGACTGTGCGCGTTAACTGAATTTATCCAAAGGAAAGTAGACTTCGCGCGTCTTCACGGCAGAGGACAGATGAGACGGGGCATCACATGTGACAGTAATCACTTTTCAAAGGGTCCTTGAAAGGAGATTCATGGATAGTAAAACTGGCAAAAGGCTTTTCAAAATACCTACCTTTCAAAAAGGCAAAGAAAGAATTTACAGTGACAAAGTTTCTAAAGTGAATGTTCTAAGATAAGAAAAGTAGAGGACCAAGAATCGGCAGGAGCTGTTTAAAGTTTGGTCATGCGGACAGGAACATAACACTGAGGCTTCCTTTGTCCTCAACATTGACATCATCATCTTCATCATTCACCCAAAACCTGTGTTATGGACCTGGTCCTGGGCCGGGAGTTCCAGGTGTGTAACCGTTACTTCTCTTCAGGAACTAATTGTGTCACACACTATTTTATCAGTGGCAGAGCTACCTGACAACTTGGACGAGCTATTTTACCTCCCAACCAGAATTGCTCTGAGAATGAAGCAAACTTCTGGCATTTCATCTTTGCAGCATGCATTAGGCGGTTTGTGCTGCCATTACGACATGTTATCAATTAGATGTCCTCAAACACCAAGACTAATTCTCCTGGTTCTGGGGTCTGAGGCAAGCTGACCCCATTCTTAGTGAGGTCTCTTCCGGCTTTCAGATGGCTGCACAGTGTCACTGGGCCTCACAGAGTAGAAGAGGACCCCAGTGGTCTCTCTGCTCCATGAAAGGGCACAAATCCCACCACAGAAGGCCCATGCCCATGAAGTCATCTCAGGCTGAGTAATTCTCAAAAGTCCCACCTTTGAATACTATCATATAGGTGTCAGGACTTCAATACAGGAAGTGGGGCAGACACAAGCCTTCAGTCCATGCACAGTACGAGTTAGTGTTTGGGAAGATTACCTGCATATTTTCAGTCACACAGACTGGCAGCATAAGACATGTGAGCTAAATAAACATGTTTCCCTCAAAATAGCTGGTTCCCTTCACTGGGCCACACACTAGGCAGCCTTTGAATTCACAATTTTTGTTTTTGAGACAGGCTCTAGCTAAGATGCCCAAGCCGGCCTCAAACTTGCAATCTTCCTGTTTCAGCGTCCCATGTAACTGAGATTATAGCAGTACTCAGCTGCGCCCAGCATGCTGGTTAAATTTTAGTGCTGATTTGTTGGCTGGCTTTGCCACTTCTATTCACGTCTGTCTGTCTCCTGGAGGAAGTAGGGTGTGGTAACACGGCCGCTAGCTGAGTCATCCCAGTGGGGCCCTGCATCCTCAGGAGCTGTTCATCACAGAAGCTGTAATTACCATAACCCACGCAAAGCAGCAGGAATCGGAGGTGGGAGAAGAAAGGCGCTCTGGGGACGTGAGCTTACCCTTCGGGCCCAGGAGGCCTGAGTTCCTGAAGACCACAGCTTCGGGGAAAACACAGCACCCAAACAAGTGTGCTGCCCAGGCTAATCACAGCACTGTGGAAAAGGCCACGGAGGCCCCGCCAATGCCCCACCCTGAGACCGGGCAGGAGGCTGAGGGGCAGGCGACCTCCAAGGTCCCAAAGAGCCTCTCGCTGGTGGTTGCATCAGTGCAGATACTTGGCCTCTGACAAACGCAGTCTAACAGTCCCTTAGCTGCACCCCTCGCTTGGCAAGCCCACAAGCCCAGGCCAGGTTAGTCCGTGCGAGCCCTCTGCTGCATCCTCACCCAGCTCCTCTGTGCTCAAGGTTGAGGGCTTCTCCCTGCCTGAAACACCATCCTCTTCTCATCCAGTTCCCACCCATCCCCGCGGTCCATGCATCACTCCGGTAGGTAAAGCCTTCCTGTCACTGAGCCTAACACTCCTCCACCCCTGGACTCCCAGAACATTCTGTTGGTAATCTTCTAAAAGTACCTTTCTTGTTGTCTGGAATCATTGTTTAAATACAGGTATAGCTAACTCTCTAGAGCTTTTTAATGCATCTCATAAACTTGTCTCATAAACTACAGCTCTGGCTTCAGGGAGTTCACATGCACAAGGTCCTCTGGTCAGAAGCCTCTCATTGTCCCAGTCTCTGGAAGAACGGAGAACACATCAAGGTGACCCTCCTCTCCCCTCCTCTCCCTTTCTCTCCGAGGTGTGGCAAGTGTGAGCCACACACCCAGGCAATCCCTCCCTCCCCAACCTCAGCACTCATTATTTTATACAGATAAAGATCAATCAGATTTTTCAAAGATTTCCCAAAGGTGAATTTTCAAAGCCTCTTCTGATCTTCAGTTTTCATTTGAAAACAACATCTCCAGTTGGCCCAACCTCACCTTTGTATACTGGCCGCCTTTCCTGTCCTCCCTCAGCTCAGAGGTGATCATCTGAGAGCAACTGCACCCACCCCAGAGGCAGGTGGCAGTGTCTGGAAACTTCCCTCTGGCACAGAGCCTGACATCAAAGGACTGAGGACAGCCAGGGGACACAAGGCTCCCGTGTGAAGAGCCACCCACTCACAAGGCCCGGGAGCCAAGGCTGGGCAACCCCTGCTAGTTCTCTGTGCAGTGAGCAGGGCCGGGCCATCATCCTCACAGAGCTCACCTGTGCCTCACCCTCCCACAGCCCCAGGGAGCCCGACAGCCCCCAGGCAGGAGCAGCAGAAACCCTACAGTGACTGGCATCCAGCACTTACCACACGTTCTCTCCCTTCCAGATTTGCTAGCTGCTTAATGAGGCTGAGCCGGATGAATCCTTCAAGTCCCTGTGTGGGAGGCGCTGCTACTTTACAGATGGAAAACTGAATCATTAAAGAAGTTAAGTAATCTATTCAAAAGTACACAGCTGAACAAAACCCAAGCCTCAGACACACTTATTCTGACTCCAGTGACCTTCTTTTTAAGCCAATGAACTCTGTCGTTCGAACTCAATTAAAGCTTAACCCACAGTCCTCCAGTATAGACCCAGATCTTTGATAACAACGACGTGTACACTTTCAAAAAGAAGCAAACAAATGTTGGAAAGCAGATTATTTTGTCAGCGTATCAATCCAATGCCCTGGTGTGAATCTTCAATGTCCCTGAAAGACTCACATGCTAGAGGCTTGGCCCGCAGTGCGGTGGTGTTGCGAGCCGAGGCCCTTCAGGTGCGGCGCAGAGGAGCAGTTCAAGCCACTGAGGATTTGGCCTTGGAGGAACCTGTGGGCCGCAGCCCCTCGTCTCCTTCCCTCCCCCACACACTCCCACCGTGAAGTTCTGCCCAGATACTGCCCAACACGATGGGCTGACCAACCACGGACTGTAACCCCCCCCCACAACCGCTCCCGAGACTGAGTCACAACACTAGACATTTTTCCTTTTGTAAGCAACTACTCCAGGGCTTGTTATAGTGATAAAAATCTGGTTAATCCACTCAGTGAATGGGGCCCCAAATATAAAATTTCTTCCTGATCAGCTCTATCAAAATCCATCCATTTTGCAACAGTATGTTAAGCTTTTTTTATATAAAGGCAAGCAAGACAGATTCCCTGACCTAGAATGGTTCATGCTATATTAGGAGAGAAAGAGAAATGAGTCATTAATTTTGACCCACTGAAGCTAGTACCAAGCTAACTTGTAAATGAGGCGTGATGGGGGACTGAGTAGAAATAGAAATGTGTAGCCTGCCCGGCCTGAGAAGGTGGTGTGGCATCTAACGCTTCAGGGAGCGGTCGTGACACGGAGGTCACACTGGTGCACAGAAAAGCAGAAAGATGGGCCTAGGGGTGCATGTGCTCCCTTGGAACTGCTCAGATTGCACCTGGCTTTGTAAAAAGTTAAGCAGGAAGCAGTAACCAGATAGAAACTTTGCAAAGAGCAGAGTCAAATTGCCATGCACTTTGTGATGCCGATTAGGGCCCTCACCGCAGCAGAGGGTCAGGCTTCCCTTCTAACAATGCCCTGGGCTGCAGAGTGCTGTCTGTATTCAAAGCACAAGGCTGGAGGAGCCCAATTGTTTAGGTACTTCCTGCAGCAATCCACGCAAAAAATGACAAGGGCCCAGAGAAAGGCGAGGAAAGTAATCCATTCCCTGTGTATAAAGGGTGTTGCTTACCTGAACTGCTTCCTAAAATTTACAGCCCTCTGTACCTCACCATTAAAACAAAGTATTTATGTACCCTCATAAATATCTTGTTCTTCAGCCAAACAGCACTTCGGCAACTGCCCTTGGACTTCATGACAAAGTCTACTGGTGATGGCAAGCATTTTAGAATGCAACTCCACACCCACTTATTTATAGCAAAGTGCCAACACTGCAATTAAACCTGAATTCTAAGGTTTTAGTTTTGAAAAAACAACTCACACACTAACATCTTTTGTCTTAAAAGAAAAACAACATGCATGCCATAGGTTCACCACTACTGGTCTAGTGGACCCTACTCTCTAAAAATCCCACTCAGACCAGCCTTGCACAAGAGGTGTTCAAGAATTTAATAGCAAGAAAGATTTAAAATTGTTCAAAGAATAATCAGCAATCAGTGAAAAACCCTAAATTCCCTCACATATGCCAACACTAGATGAAAGAAAAAATTACTCAAGATACTTGTTAAAGCACTAAGGCAGCCTCTACTCAGGCCTGCCAGCATAGGTGAAGGGACCACATGGTGGGATTTGGTGGCGGGGAGAGAAGTTCAACTCTGAATGCAGCATGGGTGAGCTGAAATTTATAGCCAAAGACCTGGATAGGGGGCCAGTGCGGAAAAGTTACTAAGAGGAAATGTCAGGGAAGGAGGGTCTTGCTGAAGACAGGCTAAGGGATTGGACTTGGGGGTCAGACATCAAGGGGGTTAGTTTCTACGAGGGGAGAGGTTGCTAAATGACTGCAGGGCTTTTCTCAAAGATTGGGTTCAAGAAGACATGTACACAGAGGCCTAGGAGGTGGTCCAGAGCCTAACATCTGTTCAAACAAAGAATGACTGTTGCCTGTAGTGGGCCTTCAACAACTCAAGAATGAGTGATGAAAGGTCTTCTTTCTCGAAGTTCTCAATAATGTTTAATCTAAACCCTCCATGTTGTGGTTAGAGTTCACTTGTCTTTTTTTTTTATTTCTTCACATTTTGCAAGTCACACAGATAAATGTTTATCTCCTTGTGTTGGGAGTGAAGCTGACTGAGCCTTGGGTACCTAGGACAAGGTCACTGCTTCTCATGAGTTTAGCAGGGCCCCATGGGAAGTGTATGCAGCTCAGGGAGCTGATGCATAAAGTGACTCAGCCTTCACCTGAGATAATACAGACAACAACTCTCTTGTTCCCTGTGTAACCACCATGGCATGGTGTTTTGTTCAAGGTTAGATATTCTGTTCTGGATCTTAAAATTTTCTGTGCTCCTATGCTGATTGTATAAGTAAATGCACTGCAGTTATTGGGAAGTCCTTACTCCCATCAGGAGAGGGCTCCACCTGACCTCAGCTTTCTGCATCTTGACTCCTGTCTTCATTTCTTCATCCTCCACCATGCTCCCTCCAGAATTTCAAGAGCTACACTGGAAGAGGCATCCTTGGATTTAGTCCTTCTTGTAATAGTTTATTTTTGAATACAAATTCAGAATTTTCACTTCTGAAAGTATAATATTATTAATGAGCTCAGACATAACTGACAGAAGTAAGTGCTAAAATACAGAAGCTCCTTAAATTGGATATCACTGCACAATACTCTGCCTCTCATAGGCTAAAAAGGTGAAAAATTTATCAAAGCCATTGGCCTGTCTTCCCTAGATCTTTGCATACATGCCATTTCCTTAGGGATCTCTCTCTTTCTGTCTCTCTCTCTATCTCTATCTCTATCTCTTTGTCTCTCTCTATCTCTCTCTTTCTCTGGCTTTCTCTCTCTCTCTCTCTCTCTCTCTGTCTGTCTGTCTCTATCTCTCTCTGTCTCTCTATCTCTCTCTATCTCTCTCTGTCTCTATCTGTTTCTCTGGCTTTCTTTCTCTGTCTCTATCTCTTTCTGTGTGTGTCTCTCTGTGTCTTTCTCTCTCTGTCTCTATCTCTCTCTGTCTCTCTGTCTTTCTCTCAGTCTGTCTCTTTCTATCTCTGTCTCTGTTTCTCTCTGTCTCTCCTTCTGTGTGTGGGATAGTAGGGGGTGTCTTGGTTACTTTTCTCTCCTTGCTGAGACAAAATACCCAACACCCAAAATGAAGGAAGGAAAGGTTTATTTGGCTCATAGTTTGTGGAGGTTTCAGTCCATACTTGGTTGGCTCTGAGGCAGAAGACAGCAAAGCAACAAGAGCAAGGGGGAATGGCAGCCGAACAGCAATGCAGCCAGAGCAAAAGGAGGAATGGCGGCAAGCAGCTTTTTTCCCTGCCTTACTTTGTAAACAGGCTACCCCCACCTAACGGGGGTGTAGCTCTCACATAATCTCCATGCCCTCCTCTTCCACAGGCTCAGGATGTATACAAAGTAAGTATCCTGGCTTCCTGCTGAGTCACTTAGCCAAATCTCTAGACTCCCCAAATTGACACAATGTTTCAACCATAACAGGGGGCATGGAACCAGATCCCCATGCTAGCTAGGCAAATGTTCTATCACTATGCTACATATAGCCCCAGTCCTTATTTTATTTGAGACATCTAAGTTGCCAAGGCTGGCCTCCAGCTTTCCATCATCTTGCCTCAGCCTCCCATGTATCTAGGATCACAGGTGTGTGCTGCTACATCCACAGGGAGAACTTTTTCCACCCTCCGTCTGATATCCCCTGAACCTTCTCTCCCCTACAAAAACACTCATTTAGTGACTGCCCCTCCTCCCCACCTGCCGCAGAACCACACTGTAGCCCCTTCTTTGACTGCACTTACAGAACAAACTTAGTGCCCGCTCACAGGAAGTGCTCAGTATTTCCCGCACATGGTTTAACCTACTCATTCATCCATTCAAGCTGTTTCTCGGGGATTTTAGATGGAAAAGTAAACACAAACGGTTGCCAATGGAAACTTAGACTTATTCTTTCTCTACATACTTGTTCCATTATTTAGATTTGGTTATTATTTTCAGGGGTTTGTTTTCTTAATAATGTGAAACCATTTTTAATTAAAAATAGAAAAGATTTTAAATGCAATAATAAATACATTTCTTCTTCTATTTAATAGGCCTCTGAGAGAGAAAACACAGTTGGAAAACAGAACACTTATTGATTCATAAATACTAAGAACCTCTTTATTTCTTAAGTATAATTAGACATAATTGTTTAAAAGAAAACACTGCTTTCCCAAGGATATTTCCATTTGAGAGCTATCAGAACAGTCATTTCAATTCTCCAGTGTTCTTGAGGTAGGCACTCACTTTGTATCACTAAATGAAATAGGTGGGAAGTAAAGGCATTATCTTAAATTGCATTGCCTCATTGAAGTCCTTTCTGATACAACTTGCCTATAACAATGATCAGAACTTGTCCGTACCCCATCAGCATCTAGGGACATTTTCCTTAATCTGATCAAAAGTGAGTAAATATCTATTAATATCCAACCTTTAATTAAGACTTTATTTTTTTACAATTGTCTTTTCCTAGCAAAGTAGAAATTTATAATCACCATATAGTACACTCTCCCATGTGCTCTATTAAGAAATCCTCTGAAAGTAGCAGTCTGGAGCAGCCCCAACCCAGGGCCTTTTAAATACAGACAACTACCACCATCGGGGCGCTTTCGTGTGATCCGTGACCCTTAGCTCTGACCCTTCCACTCGGTGGCCAGACACCCTTAGCGGGACTTCACCGCACACCCGCTGCTCTGCACACCTCTTCCCAGGAGAGAGGAAGCCATCTGGAAGACAAAGCCCTATTTCCTCAGTTACTAGGGAGGCTGAGGCAGGAGAATGACTTAGCCCAAAAGCTCAATACCATCCTGGAAACACAATGAGATCCTTTCAGGAAAAGAAGAAAAAGAATGAATGAAAAGAGAAAAAAAGTAAAAAGGTGTTTTAGTCATTTATTTAATGCATTATACAAAGAGCTAGGTGGTAGAATGACTGGGTAAGAAGTGCCTGGTTCCTGCCCGCAGGCAGTTTAACTTGCATCAGGGGACCAGAGGAAAGGATAGCTGGCTGGGAAGCACAGAACGCCTTAGAGATGAGGCTGCAAACAGGCTGCTGAGGGCAAACGGCCCAGACTCCAGACCAGAGAAGGGCTCATGCTGTGGGCAGTGTCCGGCAGGACACAGGCCTCAGGTTTGAGAAGAGTCTCCATGTGCTTTCTCCAGAGAAGAACGCAAGCGCGGTTCCCGGGCGGATAACTGACAACAGGCGGGGGCTGCCCCCAAGTAAGTCCTCTATCTTCAGTGAAGTCCGACACGGGTGCCCTGCCCAGCGTGTGCACTGGGGCCTCAGAGAAGCCGCTCAGAAGGAAAGGGACGGGGTGTTGCCAAGTGCCCCTGGTGTTGCCAGCACCTCTGGGACAGGAGCTGGGAGCTTCAAAGGGATCAGAACTCTCTGGCTTGCCTGACCTCTGGGCGTCAGCTCTGCCCCCGAGGCGTTCTCCTTGAAGTGCGACTTTGCTGCAGGCGGCTCTGCAGGCAAAGGCTTACAGTCCCAGGAAAAAGAGAAGCGGATCTTTCTCTCCCACTTCTATCCAAAATGAGACAAATAGTACCAGCCTGGCCGGTGCCTTCACCAGTCACTGCAGCGCGCGAGGAGCCCTACTCCCGCCTGCGCGTCACAGTGGGCGGCAGCCTGTCCCCCGGAGGAGAAAGGGGCAGTGGGTAGAGACCGCAGGCACCACACGCAAGCACTTCAAAAAGCCTCGTCGCCAACTGACAATGAAATCCACATTGCTTAAAACAGATCAGCTACAATCAACGTGCGTAAATAGAGCGCAAAACTCCACAATTCCAGGACTGAAGTTCTAACTCAGTTCACAAAAGAACAATTGATAGAGCCCTAAATCAAAGCAGCTTGGAGAAAAGGCTTCTGGCACCTGTCTGGACCCTTCAAGGTGGAGGTTCCAAGATCTCCACACTGTGTTCGTTTGTTCCACACCCCACACCAGACCTCACGAGAATTTTACCTCCCTGTGTCTGTCCACAAAAGCTCAACGTTTCACACGTGTGTTTTCACTCCAGGTGTGGGACACTCCACAAACGTGGGTGAAGATGAAACAGGACAAAAATATAATTAAGATCACTCCATGGTCAGCCTGATCTCCGTCTCAAATCATATAATCCACTGTTAGCTTTGATGTAAGTGGTAATGGTTTTTCTAATAGAAAAACACCTTGTGGTTACCTATAAAATTCAGTTTCAATTCAGATAGCACCACCTGCAGAGTCGTTATGAAATGTTGCGGTTTAGGAAACCAAGCAAGCACGGCATTCGCTCTGAAGAGAGGAAATAGATCTGAGAGGTCACGTTCTCGCTTGTTTTCTTCTATCCCACCCTCACGCACCGCGCTGCAGCCTGCTATAAGTATATTTTCCAGAAAATTACAACGTCTAGGGCTTCAAAGTCTCAACTGTATTCACAAACCTTGAAATCTAAAGGCTTAGCTTAAAAATGTAAAGCAGGATATAAAGGCATTAAAATATTTTACTACTCATCCTCTTACGCTGCATGACTTAACAGTTAATGGGACAACTTACACCTTTGGAGAGATGTCAGAACTTGAGCAATACACGAAGCATGTAACTATACAATAGAACAAAGGGAGGAGGGTCCTTTCTTCTTCATTTTTGCAATTTCTTAGCTCTCCTGAACTATTTTGGTTAAAAGAGGTATCTGTTGGTCATCCTCTACAGTACATTAAATGGTTCCCTACACCTTTAACTGTTGATTAGCTCAAGTGTGTGTTTGGTTGGGAAACCACAGCCCTGTGTAGTGTGACCTCACCGGTATGGCATCTGTGCAATTATCTCGGAGATAATGAGCCTTTTCATCCATAACAGAACAACAACCTCACACTTGGTTTGTGCAGATCAGAGCCAATCTGCTGCACACCGGGGTGCCTGCCATCCCCTTTGTAACATGCCTTATTTTCCAGCTAACCTTTCACATTCTGAATTAATTAAACTATTTTCAGATTAAAAATTAATGAATTCACTTTAGCATCATTTTGGGGAATAATAGGCACAAAATATCATCCAAGCAGTATCTTGGATCCTAACTCTACAGCCTAAACAAGAAGGAATCTGCATTGTGGGGTTTTTCTGACCTGTTATAGCCCAACTAGGTCCTGAGTTTGGTTACTTGGAACAATAAAGCCTCAGAATGAAATTCGGGAAGTGGTCACCCCAGATTCCAGGACCCGTGGAGCCCCCAAAGAAACAGCCGAGGACTCTTGGATTCACTCCTCTTTTTGATATGGCCATAGTGGTTAAATTTCTTTCCCATTTTTCATCATTCTTCATTGCTGTTTGATATTTGGGGTGAGTAGCTGGACTTGATTGGGTGGAATTCCCTAAAGTCAGGCCCCTACTGGCCTAAGACTTCTCACCCACCATGTAGGTTCGTATCTGAGACCCACATATTCAAAACCAGATGAATAAAAACAGAGAACCCTAACTTGTTTACTCTCAGTTTTATCATCAGACATGAGAGCCTTCTTCAGGAAACAAAGATCCTAAGAATCGGGGAAATCTCGGAAATCTGTGAATTTTTTAAATCAGTTAAGACCTGGACACACACAGACATAAATTCCTTAAATAACAAAGTGCTGATGTTGTTTTGCAGGAAAGCCTCTGGAATCCACTGAAGCATGGATGGAAAACGGCTTTTCAAGAACAAATCTGAGCCAAATAAGCTGGCCTAGCCCAGCTCCTATGATGACATTTAGCTGTCCCAAGCGCCAGCTCCCCAAGGCAGAGCCACAGAGTGTGAAAATGCCCTGCAAAGAACACACAGCTATGCAAAGGTATGACGGGTCTACTTTGCCAACCCGGAACCCGAAACTCCTCCCCCTCTGTCTAGCCACAAGCAGCTTCTCCCCTTGCCTCTTCAACCAATGCAGAAGGCAGATTCAATCCAAGCGAGACCTCTGTCTCCTTACTGTCAGCCAAGGTGGAAGCTTTTTATTTGAAAGCAAACTGGTCCCACAGTATTGGCTGCTATGTGTGTTGGGGAATAAGCTCTTGGGGCTATCACAGAGTGGGACTGGACAATAGAGGTGTGATTCAGTGGTGATAATCTGAGGAGAGGGGCTTGGCGGAGCCCATTTGTTCAGATCCTTAGCGTCTCTGTCTATGCGGAAGGGATGGCCCTTCCCTCCACGTATAGGAAAGTTTCCCTTAGAGCAGAGGTTTTATGGCCCACTTCAGAGGAAGGCCAGAAGGTCCTTTCACATCCTGCTCTGGGCAAAAAGGGCAGGAGAAGGTGAATGAGACCGTCTGGCTTATGCTTTTTCCTTAAACTCAAAGGAGCCATATCTTGAAGCAATGAGTCCCAAACCCCATCAGGGTAAACCACTCCTAGGAAGTTTACTAGAACCTCATTTTTGTATGGGGCAGTCTGTATGAGTATGCTGACATAGTAGAGTTCAGCTAGAGCTAACTAACCTCCTTCAGAGCACCTTAAATGACACAGCAGTCACTGCTGTCTTCTTGCCTTTTATGCTTGGTTTGACTTAATAGGGGAGGGATGCCAAGAAAACTTATAGCAAACACTCTGTCATTGCTCCTTTTGCATTAGTCAAGATTCTTTTGTTTGTAACAAACAGAAATCCATTCAAAATAGTATCACTAGAGAGGAATTCTACAAGAGTTAGTGTAACCAAGCATCATAAAAATCAGCACTGATTCTGGCCAAACACAGGCACTTGCCCCCAGCATATTTATCATCAGCAGTGAACACTCAGGTGTGCCAGAAGCCAAACCAGTAGAAAATTACCATATATTTGCTACTGATACATCTTTTTTCTACTTGTTACACTTTGGTTCAAAAATGATAGCCAATTTTAGGAATGTTTTCTCCACATCTGTGAGGTATGGTGATGGTATTTTGATCAGATTGCATTAAGTCTGTATAACAGTTTTGGGACTATGGCCATTTTGACTATGTTGGTTCTTCCTACCCATGAGGAAGGGATATTTTTCCATTTTCTGAAACCCTCTTCAATCTCTTTGTTCAGAGTGCTGTCATTTTCAACGTATAAATCTTTTACTTCCTTTTTAGATTTATTCCTAAGTATTTCATTTTTTTGGATGCTATTGTGAAGGGTGTGGTTTCCCTAACTTCTCTCTCAGTGAGTTTATTGTTTGTGTACAGGAATGCTATTGATTTCTGAGTGTTGACTTTCCATCTCACTATCCTACTAAATTTGGTTATTCAATCTAGAAGTCTCTTGGTGGAGTTTTTAGGGTCTTCTCTGTAGAGTATTGTGTCATCTTTGAATAATGATAATTTCACTTCTTGCTTTCCTGTCCTTATTTCTTTTATTTTTCTCTCTCTTGTCCAATTGCTCTGGCTAATGTTTCCAGAACTACAGTGAATAAGAGTGATGAGAGTGGACATCTTTATCTTGTTCCTGATTTTGAAGCAAAAGCTTTCAGTTTTTGTCCATTTAGTGTGATGTTCACTGTTGCTTTGTCATAGATTGCTTTTATCAGATTGAGGTAAAACCCATCTACTCTGCTTTTCTGTAAGGTTTTTATCATGAATGAGTGTTGGACTTTATCAAAAGCTTTTCTGCATCTATTGAGATGATCATGTGATCCTTATTTTTGGTTCTGTTGATATAGTGTATTACATTTATTGATTTGCATATATTGAACCATCCCTACATTCCCGGGATGAATCCCACTTGGTCTTCTTGATGATTTGCTGCATTCATCCGGAACCAGAAGAGGCCTAGAGTAGCAAAAGCAATCCTGGGCAACAAAGGCAAGGCAGGAGGCATCACAATCCCTGGCATGAAATTGTACTACAAAGCTATTGTGATAAAATCAGCATGGTGCTGGCAAAGAAAACAGACCTGAGGATTGAAGGCACAGATTAGAAGATGCAGACACAACTACAAATACATTTAAACAGCTTACCTTTAACAAAGAGGCCAAACACGTTCACTGGAAGAAAGATAGCCTCTTTCATAAATAGTGCTGGAAAAACTGGCTTTCCACATGCTTAAGACTAAAATTAGACCCATGTCTATCGCCATGCACTAAACTAAATTCAAAATGGATCAAAGATCTAAATATTAAAACAGAAACACTAAATCTACTGGAAAAGAAAGTAGGTACAAATCTTGATAACAGGGATAGACAGAGTTCATAAATAAAACCCATACTGCATGGGAAGAACTTCAAAGAATCAACAACTGGGATCTCATCTTACTGAAAAGTTTTTGCATATCTAGAGAAATCACCAACAGAGTGAAAAGAAAACCCATGAATTCGGAAAAAATTTTAGCAAACTGTCTCTCAGACAAAGGACTTCTATCTAGAACATATCAAGAATTTTAAAAAGTCAGACCCCCAATATTCAAACACCGAATCCAAAAATGGGCATCTGAGATGAATACACACTTCTCAGGTGAAGAAATACAATGAAAATAAATACATGAAAAATGTTCAACATCATTGGCCATTCAAGAGATGCAAATTAGAGCAACACTGAGATATTATCTCACCCCAGAAAGAATGGCTACCATCAAAATATCATCCAATGACAAATGCTGATGGGGCTGTGGGGAAAAAGGAACTCTTTTCTACTGTTGGTGGGAGTGTAGACTGGTACAACTAGTGGAAATCAGTGTGAAGATTCCTCAGTAAACTAGGATTAGAGGTTCCACTCGACCCAGCTATTCCCCTTCTGCGTATTTTCCCAGAAGAATTAGAAACATCATACCATGGGTGATATATGTGCACTCATGTTTATAGCAGCACAGTTTATGATAGCTAAATCTTAGAAACAACCCAAATGCCCATCAACCAAGGAATGGATAAAAAAAGATGTGGTATTTTTATACAATGGAGTACTACTCAGCTATAAAGAAAGATAACCTTGAGGCTTTAATAGGTAAATAGATGTAACTAGAGACCATACTCATAAGTGAAATAAATGACTCACATGTGTAAACATCATGTTGTCTCCCTAATGTAAGAAACTGAAAGAGTGAATAAGATCCAAAAGGTAAAATAAATATTGTGAAAAGGAAAGAAACTCCTCAAAAGGAGAGAACAACTTTGATGGGGGAAATGAGAAAAGAAGGAAGAGATAGATAGATAGATAGATAGATAGATAGATATAGATAGATATAGATAATAGATAGATAGATAGATATAATAGCTAAGATAATAATACTACTAATTTCTATTAGTTCATTGAAAGGAACAGTATTTATATTGTTTGATCAATCTTACATGCCTGTATCTGGTAATCTGAGGAACTACTTTGAAGATAAGAGAATGCAATGTAAAACCATTATTAATTTCCTATCATTTATTTTTGAAATTCTGTATCATTTTTATTGGTTTTTTATTCTCCTTAAAATAAAAGGTATTTTTTAAAAATGATATCCAAAAGAATCTTATTGTTACAGATGGGACTTTCAGAAGGTAACTGAACCATGAGGGCACTAACTTATGCTGTTAGGAGTCAGAGCCTGGTCAGAGAAGAAGGGCACAGTTGCCTTACCCAGAAGTGTGCACACCACCGCAGCCCCTTCTCTCTTCCTCCTCTGCTCCCTGCTTCCTGGCTGCCGTGAGGTGAGCAGCTTTCCCACACACACACACCTTCCATCACGATGCTTCTGCCTCGGAGCAGGCAGACCATGGACTGCAGCCTCTGAAACCATGAGCCAGAATAAACTTTTCTCTTTTACATTGTGCACGTAAGCCATTCTGTCCCACTAATGGAAAAGAGACTGATCTACCACTATTAAAAATATTTTCTCTTCAATCAAATGAGGAAAATATATAGCAATATATATGGGTGAGCCTTAAATCTCTTTAGGAAGGAAATTGAAAGAAACAAAAGACAGTATTTTCCCTCTCTCCACTGAACTTGGCCTATTCCTATAGCCTCCTAGATCAAGAGAGGAATTGGAATCAAATTCAGTCAGGAATAATGATAATTCATCTCTAAGATCACAGCCAAGCTGATTAAGTCACACAGAATTCATGTAACTCCTTTGCCCTCTTAAAAATAAACTTGTTCCTGTCATAAAATAATTTAATAAAAGGTTTTTGCTCACATCCAAAATCATTTATATGCTTATTTTACATGTGGCAATAAAGTATACATGTAATATAAAATAGCTAGCAAATGTTAATAGTTGATTAACCATTACATTTAAAAAGAGAGCTGTGAAAGTCAGATTTCATTTTAATGCAGAGATTTCACTCAGTTTCTTTTCTTATTTTCCAACAGTAAATTCTTGCTCTAAGCTATTATTTTTAGAGACAGTAGAGCTGAACCTTGTAAGGTCTATGGCTTGGTATTTTAAGGGACTGTTTCTTTGAAGAGGTCAAAGTAAAGAAATTAAATGCTTTTACTCACTTACATGAAGCCAGGCAGTAAAGGGAAAATACACTCTGATGTACCAAGAAATTTGAGAGCTGGAGCTGAAACTGTACACCAGTGTGAGGAACCTAGCTCTGTTTTATTGATTATACCAGGCTTTTTCTATGAGGTAACCCTCAATTTTTTTAGAACACAGTTGAATCTATGCGATATTAAGTTGGATGAACATACATTCTGAAATATTTCTGCCATAGGACACAGTCCCCAGTTATTCCTGCTCTGCCTAGGACATCTTTCCAATCCTCTTCTATGAGCTTCCAAATGGAATTTGAACTTTAAAATCCATTATTACCCTTGTGAATAACTTCAAAATGTAGACCCGTGGCTATGGATGGAAACCATAGCGCACAGAACTTACAAAGTAAAGCTAATTCATGTGGTTAATGAAAAATACTGTCCTAAAATTTGCTGGCCTAACTTCCACGCTTACTGGGAGTTTATAAGTCATAGTTTACTGATTACTAGACACTGAGATGGTGAGATGGTGTTAGGATTTTGAATAAGCCATAAAGCTTCCTCCAGTTCCTTGTACCTTGAAGCCACAGCATAACCACAGCTTGTCTGGAAGCTCCTGACTGTCTGCACCCCTTTCCCCCTGCTCCCCAGTCCACGCTGCCATGGTTTCCTCCCAAGCCACTGCCATGACCCTGTCTCAGGGCTCCATGCCCTCCTTGTTTCTCTTAGTATCTGGAATCTGGAATACACTGCATCATTTTACTTGCTGATCCCTAGGGAATAGTTCACTGTCAACACCAGTGGACGTTATTTCCTGCTTCCTTACTTCCCTGTACATCTTTTTTAAAAAAGCCAGTCACTAAGAGCAACGTGCATTCCTGTTCCTTCTCCCCAGGAAGAGGGCCCTAGAGTGAAGGAAGCCTTCCTGAGACAGCCACGGCCTGGCTGAGCCTTGCTATGAGCGCGTTCCCAGGAACCCCCGACACTTTTCTCAGCCCACACAGGCGGGCTGGGCTGGCAGGCTGGGATGACATTTTATTTTTCCTATTGAGCCAGAAACCTTCACCAGAAAGAGATCTCTATTTCCCTGAGCATGGTGTTCAGAAACTTACACCACTGCTCTACCAAAAGCGGCAACTGTGTCTGTGGTTGTCATACATTTAACAAAAGTTATAGTCACAGAATATAAATATTCAAAACTGATTAAAATAAAAATATCCCCAGCTTGAAAATCTGCACTTTTAAAAAATAAATTTTCATCTTTTTTGTATTCTTCAGGCATTATGGTTTGAGTATTACATGTCCCCAAAGGCCATGTATTGAAGGCCTGGCCCCTCCACGGTGCTGAGAGATGGCCCTGCCTTCAAGGAGGCGCAGCTCAGAGGCAGAGGTCAGGTGGCTGACACCCTCAGAGGGGATGCGGGGACGCAGCCCTCCTCTCTCCGCTCCGACGGCCCTGCAGTGCACAGCTCTGCCCCTGTACCCTGCAGGATACTCTGCCTCCCTGCAGACCCAAGAGCAGCAGGGCCAGCCAACCCAGAGTGAGGCCCTGAGCCACACGAGCCTTTCCTGCCTTTAAATTGGTTTTCACGAACATTTTTTCGTAGTGATGGAAATCTGATTTACACAGTAGGCACTCAGTTTTTAGGATTTCCTTTATCAACTATGTTACTTGCAAAGTTACAAAGAAGGACTACCAATTTTTAAAACGTATTTAACTAATGAAATAAATAGCTAATTTACATTATTTGCTACCTACCGTCCTTTCATTACCACACTGGAAAGGTGAGAAAATAAATCATTAATATGCGTAGCTGCTTTCCTTAAGTAATTTGGAAAGGTATTTACAAGAGGAGCTCTTTTCAGATCTCCACCATGGCAAAGCTAAAAAAATTAAATTGAAACTCAGCTGTTTAACCTTCATAAATGAAGTAACCTGCATCACTAACATTAAATGTTTGATTTAATTTACTTGCACAGGTAGCTCACCAAGAAGGCGTTTAACCTTAAAGTTAATGATATCTGATCTATTCCACAGTGTGGGTGCTTCCAATTGCTTTCTACCGCACTGCACAAACTAATATTAAGTTCTCGTTTTAGTGATATCCGTGGGCAGGAGGGAGACATTACCCTCAATTATGCCTGGGCAACGTCTCTATCAACCTCGGGTGCCATCCACTTCCAGGGCCATGGGAGGACCCGGTTCACAGCAGATAACCTCTGAGGCCAGAGTCAAGGAGAAAGCTCACAGGCCCCAGTCCTTTGATATTCACTGCTTTTAGGATAAGCGGGATTTTGTATGTTCCAAGAGGAAAGCATTAACTATAAAAGTGCTAGAAACAACCACGGAGGGCTGATCTTCATCCCAGAAGGGAAATGCCTTTCTATATTAGAAAAATAAGAGCGGGCATGTGGTAGAGAGGGCACACTTAGGATGTGCAAGGCCCTGAGTTCAAGGTGCACATGCACATACACACTCACACACACTCACACTCACACACGCACACTCACACACTCGCATACCTCAGATGTCATAAAATAAAAAGCACAAAAAGGTGTTTAAAAAGTGAATAAATGTGGGGCTGGGGATTTAGCTCAGCGGCAAAGCGCCTGCCCGGCAAGCACAAGGTCGTGAGTTTGGTTCCCGGTACCAGAAAAAAAAAAAAAAAAAAAAAAAAGTGAATAAATGTAACTACCTACATTTCACACATTTCAGCCTGGTAAAGTTTACCAGACAAAGGCAAAACATATGGTAAACTGGAGGAGAGACATCCGTGCCATAAAGGGTTTTCTCCCACTTGGTATATAAAGAGTTTAACAAATCAGTTTCAAAAGTTTAATTCAGAAAATGGCAAAGAGTATGAACACAAGGTCCACATTAAAGAAATAAATAAAAGAAATAAATATGTCTGTCTTGAAATAATGCCCAAGTGCACTCATAACAGGACAAACCCAATGGTATCAATACCAGAAAATCCCTACAGGGAACAGGACGGACAAACACTCTCATACACTGCTCATTACTACAAAATATTAAACCACTATGCAAGATAATTTGTCAAAATCTACCCAAACTATAAATACTTATATGTTCAGAAATTTCATTTCTAGACATACAGCCTATAAATCTTATAGATGTATGTAACCTATCAATCTTAGAAAAATATGTTACAACATTTGTATATGAAAAGTAAACAAACCCAAATACTTACACATAGATTTGTTTAAAAAATTAAATGAGAATACTACTCAATCACTTTCAGAAAACTAAAAAAGCTTTTTATATATTAAAATGAATTCATTTTCAATGTATACGGTTAGGTTAAAAACAACAAAATGTGGAGCAATTGTGTGTACTAGTAACATGCAGATATTTCAGTGAAAAATAGACAAGAAAGAATATTTCACAATAAATATATCTAATGTTATAAATTGAATTTCCTCTCTTCCCCTCCAAAAAATTTATATGTTAAAACCTACTCCCCAGTATGATGATATTTGTAGTTGGAACCTTTGAGGGATAATTAGGTCACAAATGTAGTGCCCTCATGAAGATTAGTGCCCTTGTTAGGAGGCCTGCTGGCTTTCTGCCATGGATAAAGAGTATACCAAAACCTAAGAGCATTAGTTTGCTGCACTTAGAAGAACTGTGTGGCTGGGGTACAGAAGTAGAAGGCAGGATCTGTGATGAACAGCCTTTACAATTTTGAATTTTGAGCCACATGATTAACTAACTGTAAAGAAAATAAATATTTTTAAGTTAAAAGAAGTCAAGTAAATAAAGCTACTGATTAAAACAAGGCATGTAGAATCTCTGTGGCTTTCACTTACTAAAAGAGATTTCTAGATCATCCACAAATCTAAGCCTTTTATCTCCTTGGTCTTTGTTACTTTTCTCATTGATGAGACAAAAATATCCAACACCCAAAGTTGAAGGAGGAAAGGGTTATTTGGCTCACAGTTTGTAGAGGTTTCAGTCCATAGTGGGTTGACTCCAAGAAAGGGTGGTTTGGCAGAGGAGCATCAAAGAAGAGAAACAATTCATGGTGGGCAGAAGACAGCAAAAACAACAAGGGCCTTAACAGCACCTTTCTGCCTCTTTTGTCTTATCCAGACTACCAGGATTAGGGTGATGCTAAACCAATCAATGAACCAATTTAGTAATCACACACCCAATCCCAGCGCTGCACCATGAATCAATCAGGCATTCAAGATCGAGCCACCTCTGAAAAAGCCCATCTATGACCACATGAGCCTTTTGGGGGACATCTACACAAACCATAACACCTTCATAGGATGAAACATGAAAATACGGATTAAGGATTTATAATTTTTACCTGCCATCTGTAAGGAATTGTCCAAGCCTGCTCAGTATCAAGTAATAGACTTTATCAGGATATAATTCCTAAGAAAAGACAGAAACCAATGCAACTAGAAATTTAAAAAGTGAAATCACAAGGGACACTACCAAAGTTCAGAAAATTATTAGCAACTAGTTCACAAATCTAAATGCCAAAAAAGTTGGAAAACTCAGAAGAACTGGAGGGATTCCTAGATACATATGAATTGCCAAAACTGAATCAAGAGGACACAAAAATCTTGAATAATCCAATAACAAGCAATGAAATTGAAGTAGTATTTAAAACACTCACCAAGAAAAGCCCCAGACCTGGTAGATTCACAGATGAATTCTATGAGAACTTCAGGGAAGATCTAACACCAATATTCCTCAAACCCTTTAATGAAATCAAGAGGAAAGTAATACTTCCTAAATCATTCCTGTAAGCTAACATTATCCTGATCTCAAAACCAGATGAAGATTCAACTAAATAAGAGAAATATAGGCCAGTCTCTCTAATGAACACAGAAGTAAAAAATCCTCAAAGAGATACTGGTAAACAAAATACGACAAATCATCAAAACGATCATACACCGTAACCAAGCAGGCTTCCTCCCAGGGATGAAAGAATGGTTCAACATATGCAAATCAATAAATGTAATTCGGGGGCTGGGGATTTAGCTCAGCGGCAAAGCACCTGCCTGGCAAGCGCAAGGTCGTGAGTTTGGTTCCCGGTACCGGAGGAAAAAAAAAAAAAAAAAAATGTAATTCATTGCCTAAGCAGAAGCAAGGACAAAATCACAAGATCATATCAAAAGACATAGAAAAGGCCTTTGACAAAAATCCAACACCCATTCATGATTTTTTAAAAACCCTATAGGAAATAAGTATGGAAGGACCTTGTCTCAATCTAATAAAAAGACAGATAGCCAAGCTATTGACATCATCATATTAAATGGGGGGAAACTGAAAGCTTTCCCTCTAAAATCAGGAACAAGACAAGAAAATCCACTACCAACACTTCTGTATAGCACAGTCCTTGAAACATTATCCAGACTGATAAGGATAAAAGACCTCTACAGTGAAAATTACATCACTCTGGAAAAGGAAATTCAGGAGGACGTTGGATAATGGAAGGATATCCTGTTTCTGGACAGTCATAGCCAATACAATTTAAATGATGATACTTCCAAAATTGATATACAGATTTAACATGATCCCAGTCAAAACACCATTTATCACAGACCTAGAGAGAGCAGCCTTGAAATTTACATGGAACCAGAAGAGACTCAGAATAACAAAAGCACGTAAGGAAAGTAGAGGCATCGTAATCCCAGGTTTGAGGTAATACGATAAAGTTACTGTGACTAAACTGCACGGTACCAGCACAGACACAGACCCACAGATCAACGGAACAGAGTAGAGAAAGCAGGAACGACATACCCTGGAGGAAAGAGAGCCTCTCTAAACTGCTGCCAAGAAAATTGCGTACCCACACGCAGAGGACTGAGCCTAGACCCAGGCGGGTCCCTGTGCACTAAGCTAAATCAAAATGCATCAAAAATCCAATGGTTAAAATAGAAACACTTCACCTGCTGGAAGATAAAATAGGTAAAACTCATGAAGACACAGGTGTAGGCAAGGACTTTCTGAACAGAACCCCAGTGGCACAAGAAATAATACCAAGAATCAACAAATGAGATCATAGCAAATTGAAAAGGTTCCGCACATCAAAGGAAACAACCAGCACAGTAAAAAGGCAGCCTACAAAATGGGAAAACACCGCCAGCTATTTCTCAGATGGAGGATTAACATCTAGGAAAAAGTTAGACACCCCAAAACAAAAGATCCAATCAAAAATGGGCAACCAAAATGAACAGACACTGCTCAGAAGGATAAATGGCCAATAAATACATGAAAAAATGTTCAGCATCACTGGCTGTCAAAGAAATGCAAACTAAAACTACATTGATATACCATCTTACCCCAGAAAGCATATTATCATACAAAAAATCATAACAAACACTGCGAGGAGGTGAAGAAAAAGGAACTCTTCTGCATTGTTGGTGGGACTGTAAACTGGTCAAACACCAAGGAAATCAATGTGAAGATTCCTCAAAAAAACTAATAATAGAAATTCCATTTGAACCAGCTATTCCCCTTCTACGTATCATCCCCAAAGTGTTGAAGTCATCATACTACAAGGTTAGACACATACTCAGATTTATAGCAGCACAATTTATAATATCTAAGATCTTGGAGGTGGTCCATAATGTCCATCAACAGGTAAATGTATGAGGAAATGTGGTACCGTATGTATACACAATGGAGCACTATTCTGCCATAAAGAAAGATAAACCTGAGGCATTCATAGGAAAATGGATAAAACCTGAAAACATATGTTAAGTGATATGTCAGATACCCAAGCTTAAATATGGCAAGCTTTCTCTTATGTGAGAAGCTCTAAATATTTACATATAGAGAGAAGGGAGCACAGGAGCAAAATAGAAGTTAGATAAATAGGAAGTAGGGAAAAGTCCACATGAGTCCCCAAATTATCTATATTTCATTTTTTCAAAAATATTTTAACATATATATTAGTTTGCTTCATTTATACAAATTCTTCTTAGTTCACTGAAGAGAAAGTTTTATGCTTTTATTTTTGTTTCTTCTTTTTTTGTCATGACTTGTACTCGGAGGAATATTTTGGCAATTCTTTTAAGATTACGATACAGTTGCCAGGTGTGGTGGTACACGCCTGTGATCCCAGCATTTGGGAGGCTGAGGCAGGAGGATTGAGGGGAGTCTGAGGCCATCCTGGGCTACATAGTGAGTTCAAGGCCAGCCTGAACTACTTAGCAAGACTCTGTCTCAAACAAAAAAAAAGATTATGATATAGTGTGAACTATTGTTATTTTCTCATAATTTTGTCATGAAATTTTGTTTTATTCTTTCATAGAAGGGGTGTTTTATATTTTTATTAATATCTTCTCATACTATGGTAAGATAAAAGCTGGTATAATTTCTGTATTTATGAAATAGAGAGGCCTTATCCAACATACGGAGTTACACTAATGTAGAACGTATTAACTGGGATTCCTAGGAAACGGGACATAAGCCGACTTGTTGGAGGTGAGTATGTTAGATTCCCATCACTGTGATTAATACCTGAGATGATCAGTTTGCAAAGAGAAAAGAACTGGGCATAGTGGCTCACATCCAGCACTTTGGGCAGCTGAAGCAGGAAGATCCCAAGTTTGAGCCCAGCCTGGTCAACTTAGCGACTTGGCGAGATCCTGTCTCAAAGTAAAAATGCTGGAGGGGTGGGTTGGGGATGCAGTTTAGTGTGAAGGTTCTGGTTCAGCCCCAAGCACCACACCGCGAGGGGAAAAAAGGTCCCTTTGGATCACAGTTTTGAAGGTCCACTCCAGGACGGCTGACTCATCGCCCTTGGGACCCTTGGGCAGGAACAGGAGGGGCATCGGGTCAGGGACAGCACCTGCAGAGCGCTCGCCTCCCCTGCGGACACAGCCGAACCTGGGCTGCACTGGGCATTCAACTGCGCGCCCAACGACCAGAAGACCTGGCGCACAGCTGCACCTCTGCAAGATTCCCCGGTCTCCACCCGCACCATGCTGGCGAGCAAGCTTCCACAGACCCTTGTGGGACTTCTACAATCTAGACTGTAGCATCGTGTTAGGTGGTTCTTTTTCTTCTAAAGAGGAAAAAAATAAAAATAACAATAAGACAGTTTCCAAACAGATTAGTAGGAGAGTTATAGTAATGAATACATTGTATACTGTCTTCCTAGTAGTTATTCAGAGTACAGGATGTAGGCATGAGATCTTGTCCAAACAATATTAGTTCAAACCTTTCTTTTCAATGAACTAAGAGAAACTAGCTGTATATCTTAACTATCCCTTGTATATTTTTTCTTCTTCCTTTCCTTCCTCTCCCCTTTCCCCATCACAGTTTGTCTTTTCTTTTGAACAGTTTTTTTCCCAATTCACAGTATCTGTTATACATTGTTGTTCAATTTTTCACACCAGTGAGACACTATGATGTTTACAGATGTGGGTCTGAGTTATTTCACTCAGGAGTATGGTCTCAAGCTGCATCCATTTACCTATAAAAGTCTCAAATTTATCCTTGTTTATGTTTAAGTAGTACTCCATTATATTTTTTTAAAACCCTCTTTTTTATCCACTCCTCAGTTGATGGGTATTTGGGATGTTTCCAAGATCTAGCTATTACAAACTGTGCTGCTATAAACATGGGTGCATGTATATCACCGTGGTATGATGTTTTTAATTCTTCTGGGAAGATACTCAAAAGGGCAATAGCCGGGTTGAATGGGACCTCTAACCCTAGTTTGTTAATGGAATCTCCATATGGATTTCCATAGTGATTGCATCAGTCTACACTCCAGCAACAGTGGAGAAATGTTTCTTTTTCCCCCCAGCCCCTCCAGCATTTGTTGTTAGTTGATTTCTTGATACTAGCCATTTTTTCTGGGGTGAGATGGAATATCAGTGTTGTTCTAATTTGCATTTCTCAAATGACTAATGCTGTTGAACATTTTTTCATGTATTTATTTTCATTTGTATTTCTTCATCTGAGAAGTGTGTATGTATCTCATATGCCTCTTTTTGCACTGGGTCTTTGGATTTGGGGGACCCAATTTTTTTGAATTCTTTATATGTTCTAGACAGAAGTCCTTTATCTAAGAGACAACTGCTGTAATTTTTTCCCACTCTGTGGATTGTCTTTGCACTCTACTGGTGATTTCTTTTGTTATGCAAAAGCCTTTTAATAAGGTGAGATCCCATTTGTTGATTCTTTGAAGTATTTCCCTTGCAGGCTGGGTTTTGTTCATGAGGTCTTTTCCTACACCTATGTCTTTGAAATTACGTTAAATGTTTGGTAAGAATTTGAATGTTCTTGGGATTCTTCTAACTTCTTTATGTTTGATTTCCATGAAATTTTTGTCTTTTAAATGTATAAATTTGTGTTATTTTTGGAGAAATGATAAAGGGGCAACACACTCTTCCCAAGGTTATGGCCAAGGAAAAGGAGACAGGCAGAGAGAGGCAGGGGTCAGCCACAAAGCCAAATGTGGCTAAGGCAAGTGGATGCTTATTTTAACACCACGCATGGTCCAGAGATGGGGGCTATCTGAAAGACTAAGAAGTAAAATGTGAGCCTCAAGATGACCTGAATACAGTCAGCCAAACTGCCTGGCCTCTCCCGGAATATGAAGTTATCTCCAAGCCAACAGGGCTGAAAGGTACGTGTTATCGTAATTGGAAATGGGTGGTTTTAAATACCACCTGGAAAAGCAGTGCAGGACCAGCCAGGAGAATGCTCAGTAAAACATAACACATTCAGCCCCACGCGAGATGACCCTGATTCCAGTAAAAGCCCAGCCAGACAGATGATTCTCTGCATTTACATTTTTGTGGTCCCCAAAAATTCTCCCTCTGGCAGAAAATATTTTTCCTCATAAATTGAAGCTGGGCACAGTGCGCTCCTTCTGCACTCTCTTCTTCTCCCAGCTCAGGGTTTGACATTGGCTTCTTGTCATTAGCATCACCTTCAACAAATCATTTTCTTCTCTTGTCCAATTACACACCACATAAAAGTGCCTGTCGTCTATGTTTCTTATTTCAACACTGGACCTGATGTGACTGACTATAAATCACAGAAGCTGTTTGCCAGTTCCTGTGACTGAAAGTTAATTTTCACTCTGCTTTCCCTTCTTTTCATTTCACTTTTCTTATGGGGAATGGCCGCAGTAAACAGGATGGTGGAGGAGCTTCTCTCCTTCAGCCCCTCTGCCTTCCTGCCTCGGATTTATAGCACACATTTTCTCGGGGAAATTTTAGTATGTCTGCTCTTCACTCAACAATAAAAGAGAAAAGACTGTCATAAACCTGTATAGATATTCTCTTACAGCCTTTAAGGTCAAGTCCTTCCCGCACACCAAACGTGGTCGGTCGGCTACTACAGTCAGTGCAGAAGGTGGCGGCTGAGGCTCTCGGGAGGTCAGGAGCTTTCTACTCATTTCCTCTCACAGCTCTTGGAACAGGCTTAGCTCTGCACAGTCAGCTGCCACCATGATCTCGATCCAGGCCAAAGCACAACGACATTGTGTACCAGTGGTACATTTGTGTACCAGTGAACCGCTGCAGCCAAGTGGGAGAACAGGGCTCTTCTTTCAACCGGGACAAAAGCATCTCACTACAGTGGAGATACGCTGGGTAACTCCAGTCTCGCTAACTCTACGTGATGCGTGCTTAATCCACATCTTCTGCGTGAAAGCGGCCGCGGCAGTACTGGAGTGGGTAACTACTCCAAGTGGAAAAGGAACAAATAAAATGTTTCTGCTTTGTGTTTCAATGCATGTTTTGTCTTAGTGCATATTTTCATGACCTCCCTTGGGGTCACTAGTTTTTCATTTTAAGCTCCCTTTGCCTTTGTCTTTGGTCTCCTTTCTAGGGATTTTGAATGCTTGGCTTGCAGCACTTGCAGATTTCCATGGGAACCAGGATTCACCTTGAAATATAAGATAATATTCCAGCCAGAGTGCTAAGACATCTCCAGGGCTGCAGTGGGCACTGCTCGGGCCGTTACTGTCAGGTTTTTATAGGTGAATTTCAGAGCTCCCTCAAACTTACTGAAAATGTGAATGTCTAGAAGATGAAACAAACTTCACCGCCACCGTCTCCTGCCTGCGTACACTTTATCTTTGATCTTGTGTGTTTCTCTGTTACTTTCTCGAAGGAAAAAACAGTCATCCCAATTTAAACTCCAGAAATTTTATTTTGTGTACCCTAAAATCTAAACTCCAAACATTTTCTAAATCTAGAACAAAAACATTTATCAGATGCAAATGTTGATGTATTATAACATCAATAACCCAAGATAATCTCAGTTGTAGATGCTTTTATACTTTATTAATGAATGCTAATCTCATCAAGAATCACTGATTTAAGCAATTTCTTTTTGATGCTAATTGCTGCCTTGGGAATGCTAGTGTTATTGATTGCAGAGATATATCCAAAGCCATTGGACTGAGAGTTGAGGGGAGCATGTTTCTCACTTGTTCACATGCTACTGAATCCCTGATGTGCTGGCGCTTGACACGAGCCTCCTGCCGCCCAGATTCTGTGCTGGTCGACCTGGCCATCAGCAGCTACATGTGTCTACTGATCGTAGGAATGTGGCCAGTCAACTTAGACATACAGTAAATGTAAAACACACACCAGACTCTAAAGACTTACTGTGGAAAGTAGAATGTAAATTATCTCATCAGTAATGTTTACCTAAATTATGTGTTAAAATATTAAATTTTGGCTATTTGGGGCTAAGCAAAATGTACTATTAAAATTAATTTCACTTGTTCTTTACTAATATGGTTACATGAAAATCACAAATTATGTATTTGGTGTGCATTCTTTTTCCACTAGGAAGCAGTGAGGAAGACATTTCAAGGGTGTCATGAAAAGATCAGAGTCTATGTCCTCAGTGCTGTATCCCCAAGACTAACACTGGTTCTAAATACCCCAGTCCTCAGCATAACGTAGGTGCTTGATGAATGCTTCATAAATAAACAAATGGAGGTGAATAAACAATTTCTCAGCTATCAAGTACATTTTCTCCAAGGAAATAAAAAAGTTTCATGAGTACGAAGAGAGGAGTAACTTAAATGCTTGAAGCTCACTGGAAAAGATACAGCTGGAAAGTAAAGAAATCATGTTTAGAGCGAAAGACATTGGCTTGAAGTTGCAATGTCAAAGCAAGTAAAAAATATATGCAGAAAGTGTAATGTACATGATAAATATATCTATATACATATAGTTTATAGGGAAAGCAACAACATAATCAAAGATCAACATAATTTATGAAATTTGGAGCATTTATGGTGATAGTAACTTATCCAGTCATGACTTAAATAAGTTAGAGCAAAATCTGATTACCATGCTAGTGAAATTTTTGTACCATATAGAAAGAAAAGAGGCTTAAAGGTGACACAGTGATGATCACTGGCATCACAGCAAAGCAGCTAGCAATACTAACCAGGTGAAGTTTGCCTTTGTTGGAACTCTAAGGAGATGAAGATATCCATGAATTTTATCAGATGTGGGAAATGTATTGAAAATGGTATTTGTCATGAAGGAGAAATTCTAAATGTTGGAAAGCAAAATAAGCAATTTGGAAAATCTGCAGAAGTCTAATAAGGGAGAAATTTCTAGTAAGTTTTCCTTGTGAAATACATAGTACTTAGTATATGACAGGCACTGCCATAAGCAATTTACACAAATTACCTCAGTCCTCACAAGAACTCCTTGATGGAAGGGCTGTGCTTGTGTCCATTCTACAGATAAGAAAAGGAGGACTCAAGGCCAACTCACGCACCTGAGGCTACCTAGCTAGTAAGTGGCACAGCCCCAACTGAAACCCAGACCATCCTGCCTAATCACTCTGCTACAAGTTTTTGAGAATCTGTCATGTGAGGGTAACCTACATAAGTTACTCTTGAATTTTACATAACCCTATACATCGTATGATTGCTACCAAGGTAGTCAGTTAGATCAGAGCTCAGAGAGGTTAACTCGTGCCTCCAAAATGACCCACTTAGTCAGCACCAAGACCGGAATCCAGATCCCTCTGACTCCCAACTCCTTCCGTTACTTCTTACTACCAACTACAGCACACTACATGGAGTTCACAAGTGACTTCGAATAAACCTCTCATCGTCAAACACATCAGTTAACCAGGTGAATTAGGCAAACCTCGTAGATGATTTGAAGCACTTTCTCTTATGAATATTAAACACTGTTCAACTTAATGAGAACTGAGCTTTTTTCCTTAGAGTTTTAACCTCCTGAGAAATTTCACAGAGCCGTATTACTGTTCTTATTTTCTGTATTTACTACTCTTATGCCCCAAACTTGCCACTTCTGCTGAAGCACAGAACAACGTATACAAAGCTATGAACGCCCCTGGCAAGGGGCTTCAGGACCCTGGAGAGCTCCGCTGAATTGAGATCTGGTCTCTCACGAAGGATTGCTGGATTTGGCAGGCTGCGTCTGCAACTGCAGAAGCTCTTCTTCCACACAAAGGAAATTTGCTATGTTCCTTGCAACCTGAACCAAAATACATAATAACTCCCAAAGATGCATGAGCAGTTGCATAGGGAGATACGTGGTCACCTCATTTTCTTTTTTTTAAGAAATCAAGAGGGGAAAGTGAAGGTTGGTTAATGCTAATTGTGCTGAGGAATTAGAATGCAGGAAAGTCAGACATGGAAAGTTATGCTTCCCCTAGTAACTATAACTTGGCATATTCTATATAAGGGCATAAATATAACAGCAAATACAGTTCATAAAATACTATCGTGTATGCAAAGATCCAGTAACGATAGCTGGGAGGACCATAATTTTGACTTTCCTGACTTTTATGAGTTTAAATTCTCAACCACAATGTTGCAGTAATACGTACAAGTTTCTTAACCAAACTTGACTTAATTTTTGTCTCTCTCTATGCAGTTTTCAGGATCTTCTTGGCACTATGTGGCTAAAACAGTAACCAGTGAACACTGACCTTCCCAATTTGATTCTAGTCCAAGTCTTGATCTTTGGGGGGAATAAAAGGAGAGACATGAGTATTTTATCTCTTACCTCGTTTAAACAAGGGAAAGAAAGTAAAGGCAAAGCTTTCAGCCAGGCATGATTGCTAAACAGTAGAGGAATGCAGAAACTGCTAAATAAAACAAGTCACGCATGGGATCAGAAAAAGCTGAAGCAATCGTTTAAACCTGCATGCCGCTGTTTTTTATTTAATGCTGAGGGGTGTTTACAGTGCTGTGATTGCTAGAGAAAGGTTAATCCAGATGAGTGAGAGAGCAGCAGTAGAGGCAACTGTTTCTCACCAGCTCTTTGCAGTGAATATTTTAGGAACCACTCCAAACCCATATCAGCAGTGCGACCATCAAATGCAGCAGAAAAGAAAGCAAGTATTACCCCAAAGGATAAGTTTTGATTTAGAGCAGAGACAGTCATTTTCACTGCCTTCTGCTGTAGCGAAGGTTGGGTGAAAAAAAGCGTTCGTCACAGTAAAGTGCTCTTCTTGAGCGCCCGTACTCTCAGCTCATCAGCCTATTTGTGAGGGCTAGAGGTGGGGAGAGCGAAAACCTGCACTCGTTCACCTTCCAGCTTTCATTTAGTTTCTCTTCTCCCATGAGCTCCAGACTACAGTAGCAATTCTGTCCTTGGAGAGTATTACTTCACCTCTGCATAGAGCCATGCCAGAAACTGTTCAATATTCTAAGCAGCTCCACCAGGGCACGTGTTCCTCCCTTATTTCCTTCCCTGGAAAATGTTCATATCGATCTCTCCAGAACCTCAGAGCCAAATGAAAATAACAGGAAAGGCATTCTGGGGGAATGCAGATTTGTACGGCCCCCTTCATTTTTTCCCTTCTTTCCCAAATATGTGCAGACGGAGCAATATTAAGAACTCATCATTAGTTTCTTCCTTCTTTCTTCCCCAAGGCTGTGAGTAGCAGCCATGTGTGTGAACTTCAGGACCAGAGATCAATTGGAGTCACTGTTCCAACTTTTCCTTTGAAAACACCGCTGCCCAGCCCATAAATAAACAACAAATTTCCCCTATTAATGTTCAATGTTACTCTGATTTCTGTGAATAATTACTTACAATTTAAATTTGTTTGGGTAGAATTTTTCTGCCTGATTAACATTGTTCATGATTGTGCACTTTGCTTTGTAAAATTAAGAAGCTAGTTGTTTAGAAAAGATAGGGAAAATATGACCAGGCATATTTCATAAAACATATTACCCCTGATGGTTACATACATTGAAAGCAAATGTACTTCTTGATAAGTTGGTATTTTTATACTGAATACCTGAAGTATTCAGTATAAAAATCTTAAACACTGTTCAACTTAATGAGAACTGAGCTTTTTTGAAGCTAGTTCAGGGCACCCTGCCCCAAAGTGTGGCACCCTGGCACCTGAGGCAACAGCAGGAGCTGTTTGCTTCCCCCACTCTCCTCCTCCAAAGCAGGTGGAAATAACCAGGCCAGCTCTCCAACCTCCTCCTGAGGCAGATCATAGGACCCTCTTCCCAAAGATGCCAGCCCCACACATGGAACCAAAAGAAGACACAAACATGGGAGAATCTGAACAAACAGTGCCTGCTATGTTTCCCCGGTTTTTATAGCTGGCTCATACTCTTCCTCTAATTACATTTCTCCAAACTATCCACCCTTCATCACATCTCGCATAAAAATACACACCTAAATATTTCTTTAGGTCTTCAACTCCCTAGAACACCTGCCGTGTCACAAACTGTTCTGCAATTCTGGGGTTCAAACCCAGGGCAAACAACCTACCAGTGACCTACACCTCTGGCCCTCACCCTAAGACACGCATTAAATGAGTGTGTGTGCTTCCCCCCTGTTGCATTGGTCTGTCTTTGCCACATTTCCTTTCTGAAGTAGAAGCTGGAAAGCACACCTGACAACAGCCAGTGGAGGCAGGCTGTCTCTCGCATCCCTGCCTATGGGGACTGGACAAGCAGAGCAGTTAAATTTTTTTCTTCCCAAATTCAGGCTACCAGATTACCTTTAAAAAATTACCTCCAAGGAAGGCTACAAAGATGTTGATCCATGGGTATTAAGTTATAGTCAGAGAGGGGCTGGGGATTTAGCTCAGCAGCACAACACCTCCCTGGCAAGCGCGATGTTGTGAGTTTGATTCCTGGTACCAGAAAAAAAATAAAAGTTATAGTCAGAGAGAAGCTGGAGGTTCTGGTGTGCCATTGTACACTAAGGGTGACTATAGATAACAATAATGTAATGTATCTTTCTAAAAGATAAAAGAGTTTGGATGTTTCCACCATAAAGAAATGATAAATGTTTGAAGAAAATAATGTTAAAACTGATCTAAACATCACATAGTATATACATGTCTCAAAACATTGCATGTAGCCAGTTAACATTTCCATATTTCTATGTTTCAGTTAAAATATTCAGGAAAATTTCATTTTAAAACTGATAGTGCCAAAGGTCATACAAAAAGAAACCTTGTGCGAGGTGTGATGGCACACACCTATAATCCCAGTGCTCAAGAGGCTGAGGCAGGAAGATCTTTATGAGTTCAAAGCCAGCCTGGGTTCCATAGTAAGTTCAAGCCCAGCCTGAACTGCATAGCAAAACTCTCTCTCAAAAGGACAAAAAATAAAAGCAAGAAAGAAACTTTGTGGGTTTGGATTTCAACTCTGGTTGAGAATCTAGGTAAGTGGAGAAACCATTAGTCCTCGATCTTGTCCCTCCTAAGACAGCTGCTGCTGGCCTGTTGTCTCATTTTTCACTCTGAGAGCCTGGCTTCTTTGGCCACTTGTGAGTCAAGCGTCACTGGGCCTGTGTGTGCAGGGAGCTGGCCGAGAGTACAAAGAGAAATGTAAGTTGCAGCCCATTTGCAGCTAATGTGCCCACAGCCACCAGCTCTAACAACAGGCTGTGTCTCTTTTTCAGCTGTGTTTGGGGTGGTTCTGGATCTTGGGGGGCTACATCTTCTGTGCCCTCTTTGAAGACATCCCTAGCATGATGCTTATGTCATAAAAGGCTCACCATTTGGAGTTAAATCACTTGAAAGTACCTTTGGTTTGAAGGGAGGGGAGAGGTGGGGAGGAAAAGAGGAGAGAAGAGGGAGAGGAGAGGAGAAAAGAGGAGAGGAGGGGAGGGAGAGAGGAAGGGAGGGAAAAGAATGAGGGAAGGAAGGAAGGCAGGGAGGGAGGGAGGGAAAGAAGGAAAGTGACAGAGAGACAGAAGCATAATACTGGCAAGAATGTAGGAATATTTTCTGTTTTTCTAGGCTGAAATCTGATAAAATATTTGAAAACATTCTTCTTATTGTCCAAAGTTGGCCAATCTGGAGGCTGATATAGAGCACGAGGATCTTTTTCGAAAGTCCTTCTCTTTTAAGCTAAGATACTCAGAGAGAAAGAAAATGTCTGAGGTCACGGTGGATGGTTTTAGTATACAGTCGAAAGACACAAGGCTGTAAGTCTACAATATAGCAATCGTTTGATTTCCATTGTAGTTAGCAATCTCCCCCCGACGTGAAGGAGCAGATTGGAGATACTGCGGTGCAGGACAGGTCATGCACTTGGTCCTGTTCAGGCCCTGTCCCCACGCTTGAAGAATTAGAAATAACTGTCCTTCTCTAACGAGTCTCTACACAACAGTGCAAAGCCCACGTGTCCTCACCAACCCCAAACCTCACCTATTCATCTCAAGATGCTATTAGATATTGTTCAATATCAGGACACTGGAAATACACCTCTATTTCATTTAAGAAGAGGAAAACATTTAAATAGCCATTATCCTAGACCTCTGATAATAAGCAAATATGCCCTAACAATCCCTCTTGGAAAAGTTTTTTTCTATGTGTCTCTGAGATAGAAATCTTCTTTTGAACCTTAAGGGGTAGGGGAAGGAGTTATTTAGAAACCAACTGTGCAAATGAAAAATATTAAACTTTCTTTTTACAAATATTAGTAAAAGTTTTAGTAATGAGCAAGCAACTTTAACAGATTCCCTCTTCCAGAAATGTAAGTTGGATCTAACTCTTCTTTCAGGAACTACTAAGTTTTATATATTATTGTACCTGGTACACGGCTAAAACTTGAAGATGGAAATTATAACATATTTGTATTATTGTGTACATTTATGTATTTGTGGATATGTGCCTTTGTTGTATGTGTGTGATATTTTACTACTTCTGAATGGTATTTAAAAATTAATCTATAAAAATCCCAAAAGAGTTCTATTCAAATTGACTTAGAGATGAATGAGTCAAAAAAGTGAAACTATTTCTTTGGGTCTTCATTTTCTTAGGAAGGATCCTATGTCACATGAAACTTGAATAAAATATTGAATAAATGTGCATGTTTTGCTACTAACCTGTCCATGTCAGATGACCTTCCAGACCCAGCCAGGATCATAAAAGGTTATAGCAATCTTTTTCTCCACTATAATATTCAGGACTATTTTCAAAGCAAATTTTATAATTAAAAACATTGTCAATGTCTCCCTACCAAAAAACAGTGCCAAAAACATCAAGAAAAGAAAAAAACACTGAGTAAAGTAATTGGTATACTATCCAAATAATTAATTAATAAAATCATATGCCTATATTTTATATTTTTAATATTTTTCACATAATTACTAGATCTTACATAATTGTAAAACGCTCTCCTTAGCATTATCTCTCTTCACTATTAGGACTCATTTCTAGTAAGCTCAGACATTAATATCATCTGATATATAGACCAAGATTGATTTATAAACTTTTGTATATCAGTAGGATTTTGAAATATGAACAAAAATCTGAAACATATTGAATATTCAACATTTGGAAAGTAGATAAATTATGCAATAATTTATGCTGTAGGATGGCATACAGCCAATAAAAATAATGCTTTCAAAGAACTTAAATCACTCAAATTTGTGATTCAAAACTTCATAAAAACAGTGTGTTTTCAATTCTGTAATATATGTTTATTGGTTTAGTACATTTCTATAGTTGGAATTTTAGGTATCCCCCAAAAGCTCATAGGCTAAATGCGTAGTCCCTGGATGATAGCATGGTTAGGAACCGGTGGAACTTTTAAGAGCCAAGGTCTACAGGAGGGAAGGAAGTTCACTGGGCACCTGCCGTGGAGGGCATGATGGTTCCCAATCCCTGCCATCCCTGGTATCCATGAGGTGAGCAACTCTGCTCCTCCGTATCCTTCACCACAGTGCTCTGCCTCACTGCAGACCTAAGAGCACTGGCGCAATCTGATCACAGGCTACAACCTCCAAAACCAAGAGCTAAAAGAAATAGTTCCTCTTTAGGTGGATTATCTCTGCTATTTTTTACACAGTGAGAAAAAGCTGACTAACATACACGTGGCTAACACACACGTACACACACACACACACACACACACATAAGCGTGCACAGAAGGGCAATATACCCTAGTATGAAGAATGTTTCTCAGTAGTCCTGTAAGCATTACCTTCTCTCTGTGTTTTTCATTGTGCTAGCCAACTTTCCAACACTACGACGATACACCTGAGATAACTGACTGTAGTGCTAGGAAGGAAAGGCTTGCTTAGGCTCACAGCTTTGGAGGTACCAGTCCATGGTCAGTGACCCCTGCCCTCGTGTTAGGGCTCTGACAGTACAGGTTCGCATCATGGGAGGGGAATGGGGGTGCCCAGTGAACTTCCTTCCCTCCTGTAGACCTTGGCTCTTAAAAGTTCCACCAGTTCCTAACCATGCTATCACGTCCACCACATGGCACATGGCAGCAAGAGACAGAAGCAAGGAGGGGTCCCAACTTCCCCTCCAAGGGCGCGCTCTCAGTGGAGCCCTAAGTTCCAATGGCGAGGACGCCTTCAAGGTTCCACACTTCCCAGTGGCACCACGTTGGGGACCAAGCCCTTATTGTACGGACCTATGCGGTACAATTCAGACCAAAATAGAGCATCTATTTATTCCAATGCATAGATATGCATTTTTGCCTTACTATTCAAAAGAAAAGCTTTCTTTTTAATTAGAAAATTGGGGAGAAGCTTGTTACAGAATTATTTATAATTTGGATTATATATTTTTAACCTCTTATTTTTTAGGTTCAAAATAAGGCTAATTGTAGTCTTTTGTAACTCATATAAAAAATAAAAATTATTTCATTTATTATTTCAAAGTACAGTCAGTCATGTTTACATATCATTTGTCAGTATTTCTAGAATAGTTCAAAAGAATTTGTATCTTCCAAAAAAAGTGAGGATTTCATTGCAGTATTGTTCAGTTGTCTGCAGTTATTTATTTTCTCCCTGCTTTCCATCCTATTTCCCTCATTAACATAAGCTTCAAACTGTTACATCCTTATTATGAATCTAAATTCAAAATATCTAAGCGAAACCACCTATAGATTAGCATTAGGAACATATTAATAATTATTCTTAAACTCTCTTCATTAGCTAGGTAAATTTTTGCATTAACTTAAGCATGTTCTATGTGCTAGTATATGGTTTATTTTAGAGAACAACCTGTGTGCCACTGAGAAGAATGTGTATTCTGATGTTATTGGGTGGAACACTCTGCAAAGTTCTACTAAGTCCATTGTTTCCCAAGTTTGTTTTAGCTCTGTTATTTCTTTGCTGATTTTTTGTCTAGATCTATCTCTTTGTGACAGTGGGATGTTAAAGTCCCCTGTTATGGTTGTGTTACTGCTTATTGGATTTTTGACATCTGTTAAAATTTGTCTTATATAGTTCGGTGCTTCCGTATTTGATGCATATATATTCACGATTGTTATCTCTTCCTCTTGCAGTTTTCCCCTAATAAGTATGTAGTGACCTTCTTTATCTCTTTTGATTGTTTTTGGTTTGAAGTTCACATTGTCTGCAAACAGAATAGCTACTCCTGCCTTTTCTGAGTTCCTGTTGCATGGTGCATTGTTTTCCATCCCTTGACTTTAAATCTATGAATTTCCTTGTGAGTTAAGTGTGTTTCTTGTATACAGCATATTGTTGGATTTTGTGTCTTGATCCACTCTGCCAGTCTGTTTCTTTTGATTGGTGAATTGAGGCCATTTACATTAATGGTTATTACTGATATGTATTGGCTTAACTTGTCATACTATTTTCCTGCTGTTTATTCTCTACTTTTCCTCTCTGTTTAATTGTTCTCCCAACTTGGAGGTTCCTTTCTATTGTTGTTTTTGGAATTGTGGTCATTTTTATCTTTTAGTAGAATATCTTTTGGTACTCTTTATAGGGTTGGTTTGGCACTCATGAATTTCTTCAGTTGTTCTTTGTCATGGAAGTATCTTATTCCTCCATTAAATTTGAAGGATAGTTTTGCAGGGTACACCAGTCTGGGTTGGAAGTTGTTTTCTTTCAGGACCTGAAATACTTCACTGCAAGCTCTTCTTGACTTGATGGTCTGTGTTGAGAAATCTGCTATGATTCTAATGAGTTCTCCTTAATAGATGATTTTTTTTCTTTAACAGCTTTTAATATTCTGTTCTTCTGCTGACTTTCTGGGATCTTGATTATTAGGTGTCTGGGTGTAGATTTATTTTGGTTATGGCTAACCAGAGTTCTACATGCCTCAGTTAACTGTATGTCAGATTCTTTTCCCATGCTTGGGGAATTTTATGCTATCACTTCTACAAATAGTCTTTTTATGCCATCCATGTTACCTCCTGCTTTTTTGTTGAACCTGTCAGTCTTATATTGTATTTCTTTGCCTCATCTTGCAGCTATTGAATTATTTCCTGATTCTTTTTTATTTTTAAGAGATCTTTTCTTTTGCAATCATTAGCTGCAATATTGTCTTTAAGGTCTGAAAGTCTATCTTCAGCTTCATTTACATGATTTTGCCAGTTTTCAATGGAATTTTTAATTCCCTGGCTATCTCTGTGAATCTGTTTCATGCATTCTAATTCTTTCTTATATTTTGTTTTGTTTTGTTTTGTTTTTTGTTTTGAGACAGGGTCTCACTATGCAGTTCAGTCTGGTCTTGAGCTCACTTTGTAGCCCAGGCTGGTCTCAAACTTATAAATATCCTCCTGCTTCAGCCTCCTGAGTGCTGGGAATACAGGCGTGTGCCACCACACTTGGATTCTTTCTTATATTGTTCATTCAAGGTTTCCGTCATTTTACTGTGCTCCTCTATTTTTTTAATCTATGTCTTTTTTTGATAAAGAGTAATACTTTCATTACGGTAGTCATTTCTTTTTTTTACCTGGGAAATTATGTCTGATCTGATTTCTTCTATAGCCTGATGTAGTTGTTTTTTTACTTCAGTTGCTACCATTTCAGATATTTCATGGGTGTTATTTCCAAGTTTTCCTGTGTTGATGTGTCCTGGACTTGTTGAGGGTGGGGTAGAGTTCTGAGATTGCATTTTGCTCCTTTGTCTTGTCATTTTTGTTGCAGTAAGCAGAGCACTGAGCCTCATCCCTCCCTGGCAGCTCACCACAGGTCCCTGGGTTCTGTAATGGTGGCAAGAGGTGGAGTGCCATGCCAGCTCCTCCCAGGCAGCTCATGGAGTATCCCTGGATTTTCTAGCGGTCAGACTCATTCTGCAATGGCAGGAGGTGGAGCACCAAAAGCTACTATTTAGAAATAATTGGGAAATCTGCAGTCAGGAGATTCAAAATTAAGGTTCTTAATATTTCTAATCAGAAAATTTCAGTGTATTTACAGTGTCATCAGAGCTTCATGATTAACTTGAATTCTCTTCAATTTTTTTTCACTTTAAGTAGTCATGGTAAGTTTCAAATATGAGTAACAGATATGACCATTATAAGGCTTCTTATCCATATAGCAAATGCACTGAAAAATGAACAATCGCTGTAAGACTCTTCACCACCAAATCATTTACTTTCCACCTTCATACAGTGAAGGAAAATATATTATTATAGCTCATGGTCATGGGCTTCAAGTTGTCACATTAAGTCACATAGGTATATGTATTCTAAATATGTATATGAGGGACAGAAAATGTCAAACTCTAGATGATCTCTTGAAACACATTTCAATTTCAGAATATTTCATGGGGCAGGTTTGAGACAAGGTGCTATAGCACTTCTATGTATAAAGAATAGTTGTTTAGTGAAGTTTTATGTGAGCTGCTTAGAAAGAAAAGAGGAAGAGAAGCTTTGAACAAGGTCAGGCACTAAATTTATTTCCCTCATGAATTCTTTGCTTCCCTCTGGGTCTTAAAAAGTAAAAGTTTGGCGATGATGATAATTATTTTGGACTGCACTGCATAGAGGGAGCTGAGTGTAATTCTGTACTTCAAAACAGCAGAGCCGCATGTCACTTTGAACAACCATCATGCACATGCTCGGGTTTGGGGAGGCCTTCTGAGAGGGATCTGCACAGAGAAGTGGTTTCCCAGATGGCTGATGAGACCCCATGTGTGTGCAGTAGAGATTAAGGGAAAAGTAGAGAGGGTTGACCTGTGAGCTAAATTTTCTTTTGAGAAGATTTCAGAATCAGAATGAGATTTTAAGAGCATTATTAAAAGAATTTTTTTAAATTTGAGAAGTACTAAAATAGATATTGAACTTTGTAAAAAGAGTCATACATTGGTAAGATGGTTTTCTTCTGGTTTACAAAGGCAACCCTGCTGAGGGTTCTGCTGTGGGTAATTGGAAGGGAAAAAATCCCTTTGCATGGTAGAGCTCATGAACTTTACTTTCCTTTACCTTTTCAGTACTACAGGGTCTAAGTGAAAGCTGTGCTCCTTCTGTGAGCACTGTCGACTGAAAAGTGAGGCTCCAATTCTCTGAAACAATACAAATGTACACACCACACATGAGCACACACACTTCATTCTACAAGACCAAACCACTGATTCACGAACCATTTGTATACATCTTTTTCAGCAGAAACTGACTGTGGATTTGGGAATAAAATGGGGGGACAGTGATCACGTGCATAGCATGAGCAAGGCCCTGGGTTCCACTTCCACCGCCACCACCACACAAAGAAGAAGAAAAGAACCAAATACCAAAGAATCAGAACCTAGACAAAGCATAACCTAGTGACTGAGACTAGGTTGTGATTGCATACTTTAGCCCCAAAGAAATGTCACTGAAAAAGCTGAAAAGTACAGGTATCCATAATACTCTTGGAAAGAGCACTATCTCTGAAAAATAGGGGGAAATAACAAATGATATTATAGGTATTCTTTAACACAGCACAAATACAAGTTAATAAAATTAATTGAAACTAAGACATCTTCTTCCAAAACAAAGAAGGGAGTAGCTGTTAGGAGCCTGCATGCACTACCATTCCCTTTGTGAGTTAGGAAACAGTGGCAGTTCTCTGCGATGTGTCAAGACACATGCTTCCATATCTTTCAGAGATGTATCGTTGCTTTTGTCTTGCTTAGTTTTGAAAACAGACTTTACCTTATATCTTTCATTTCCCTGTAATGAAATGATGAGAAATATTAATTTATGCTTCTTTTCTTCAGTCTTTCCTGCCTCTGCTCTTTCTCAGGACAGAGCTGACTTAACTGGATTCAAATTTTTAACTTTAGTTCCAAAATATATTTTTGAATTCCATAGGAGAATGTAAGAGAGACAATAGTCTTGAAAGTCAAGATTATAAAAGGAAAGAACAACTGGGATGGAAGAAAGGAGAAAAGCAAGAAGGGAATATGTACATATATAAACACACACACACACACACACACACACGATAGCTATGATAACTGTACTACTAATTTCTATTGGTTTATTGAAAGGAACAACTAATGCCTAATTGTTTCATCAATTTTGCATGTCTATATCTGATAATCTGAGCAACTACTTTGAAGATAACAATATGCAATATAACAACAATGGTTAATTTCCTATCATTTTGTTTTGAAATTCTGCATTGTTTTTATTGGAGGATTTTAGTCTCTTTAAAACAAATAAAAGTTTTTTAAAAAGAAAGTCAAATTATAATCAGCAAATGCCAGGTTTTTGGAGAAAAATACCACTTCTCTATGAAATGAGCAGCAAAACAGCTATCCTCCCCAATCTACCAAATGTGGTCATTTTACTTTCGTCAACTAACATGCCTTCCTTACTGAGCATGTGCGATGTTAGAGGATTAAACTAGAAACCAAAATTCTTTATACTCTAAAATCAAGTCCGCCACTGGCAAGTAATCTTAATCAAGCCATTTAATTGTTCTGAGCCCTCCTGTTCTCATACTAAGGTGTAACAACAGGTAGGGAATAACTAAGGCCATTTCCAGTTCCCAAACCCCAATACAGTGTGTGCAAGACAGCTACTATACTAAATTCAGTGAAAGTGTTGTGTAAATTACACAGAGCTTGAAACACAGTTCTACAATCTGAACAAATATATACAAACACAATTAACAATACAAAATATGACCTAATCTTGGTTTCTAGACATTTTACCCATTAAAAGGAATAAGAGTGCTTGGGAAAGTGTCTGATTCCAGGTCCACAGCATGGAGGCTTATAAGGAGGCTGGGCAATTTGGATGAGTCAGGAAGAAAGTACTCCTCAAATTATAGAGACATGTCATAAAGTCATGAGGATCAGTTTGAAAAAGCTTCCACTTACCAAATCTGGAAAAATTTTCTACATCAAAATTAACAATAGGGTAGGGCAAAGGGAGCTGGGAGGGTAAGAATGATCAAAGTATGTCATCAGCATTATAAATCAACAAAAACAAGACCCTTTAATCCATATAACTAATATGAAATAATAAAAAGTGGAAAAATATCCAAACAGGAAAAAGAAAAATTTTCATAATAAAAGTAATAGCAGCAATGAACTATAAGGATATCTGAGTTCATACTAAATACAGAAGTAAATAAAATGCAAAAGCCGACACCCCGCCCCCTCCTCACCCTTGCAGGAGCCAGGCTGAGCCCCTGAGAGCTTCAGGAACCTTGGCGAGCCCCCACAACACTCCCCCACCAGCGTAGGAGCCAAGATGATCTCCCGACAGCTTTGACAGTCTCAATGACCATGTCCCCACCACTCCTCCACCAGGATGGGAGCCAAGCTGAGCCCTGGACAGCTTCAGGAGCCTCAGTGACTCTGTTCTCCCATAGGCATAGGAGCCCAGCTGAGCCCTGGACGACTTGGGAGACCTCAGTGAGCCCCTCCACCACTCCTCTGTGACGTGGGAGCCGTGCTGAATCCCAGAAAGCTTTGCAAGCACTGGTGACCACACTTCACCCACCCAACACCATCACAGGAGCCACGCTGAGCACCGGGGAGCTTCAGGTTCTTGCCCTGCCACTCCCACACCATTGCAGGAGTGAGGCTGATCTCCAGGGAACCTCTGGATCTTTGAAAATGACAAAATGAAGGAGCAAAATTCAGTCTCAGACCCCCAGCCCAACCAGAACAAGTCCAGGAGACATCAACTCAGAAGAGCCTGGAAGTCATACACCTGAAATTTCTGAAATGGTAGAAACTGAAGTAAAGAAACAACTCCATCAGGCCATAGAACATGCTTAAGTAAATGCAGAGGAACTGAAATTATTCCATGCACACTATCAGACCATGGTGCAGTGAAATTGGAAATTAATGACAAAAGAAATCACAAAAACTCCATAAACACATGGAAATTAAGTAACACCCTCCTGAACAACCAATGGGCCACAGATGAAATTTTAAAAGAAATTAAACAATATTTACAGTCAAACAAAAATGCAGATCCAGCTTACAGGAACCTGTGGGACACCGTGAAAGCAGTCCTCAGAGAGAAATTAATAGTGGTAAATTCCCACATCTGGAAAACAGAACGAGCACAAATAAACAGTTTTATGCTGCACCTCAAGCTTCTAGAAAAAGAACAGCAAGTCAAGACCAAAGCCCAAAGAAGGGAACAAATTATAAAGATCAGAGCAGAAATTAATGCAGTGGAGAAAAAGAAAACACTAAGAAGAATTAATGAATTGAAGAGTTGATCTTTGAAAGAATAAATAAAATTGATAAACCCCTAGCCAACCTTATCAAAAAAGGAAGCAAAAAACTCAAATTCATGCAATAAGGAATGAAAAGGATGAAATCACTACAGATCCTATGGAAATTCAGAAGATCATCAATACCTACTTTGAAAATCTTTACATTCACAGGTTGGAAAACACAGAGGAAATGGACAGATTCCTAGATACATATGAATTACCAAAGCTGAATCAAATGATATAAAAATCCTGAATAACTCAATATCAGCCAATGAAACTGAAAATATAATTTTAAAAAATCTTACTAACAAAGATAAGCCCAGGTCCTGATGGATTCACAGCTGAATTCTATAAGAAATTTAGAGAAGATTTAATACCAATTCTTCTCAAAATCTTTAATGAAACTGAAAGGGAAGGAATTCTCCCCAGTTCATTCCTGGAGGCAAGTATTACCCTGATAACAAAACCAGAGAAAGACCCAACTGAAAAAGAGAACTATAGGCCAATCTCCATAATGAATATAGATACAAAAATTCTGAATAACATACTAGCTAATAGAATACAGCAAATCATCAAAAAGAGCATACATCATGACCAAGTGGAGTTCATCCCAAGGAAGCAGGGATAATTCAATATATGCAAATCAATAAATGTAATTCACCATATGAACAGAGCCAAAAACAAGAATCACATGATCATCTCAATAGATGCGGAAAAGGCTTTTGATAAAGTTCAACTCTCATTCATGATAAAAACCCTACAGAAAATAGGAACACATGGTCCTTACCTCACTCTAATAAAAGCCATCTATGACAAACCAATAGCCAACATCATACTAAATGGACAAAAACTGAAAGCTTTCACTTTAAAATTAGGAACAACAATATCAGCCAGTGATATTGAGAATGTAATTAAAAACTTGCCAATGAAGATAAGCCAAGGTCCTGATGGATTCACAGCTGAATTTTACAAGAAATTTAGGGAAGATTTAACACCAATTCTTCTCAAACCCTTTAATGAAACTGAAAGGGAAGGAATGCTCCCCAACTCATTCCTAGAGGCAAGTATTATCCTGATAGCACAATGAGAAAGACCCAACCAAAAAAAA
>NW_004955554.1:150462-152173 GCF_000276665.1 Chinchilla lanigera | reverse complement strand
ATGGTTTGATCAATCTTGTATTCTTACATCTGGCAATCTGAGCAACTTTGTTGGAGATAACATTGTGTAATATAACAATCACTGTTAATTCCTATCATTTTGTTTTGAAGCCCTGTATCATTTTTACTGTTTTTGTGTTGTTTTGGCTTTGTCTATGTTGCGTTGTTGCTATTTTGTTATTGCTTTTTTTAAATTCCCTTTAAAATTAAAAAATGCAAAAGCCCTTCTTTGCAGTAGAATACCAAATTCTCCTAATCGCCTCCTTTGGTTGGCAACTTCATTCCTTGACATCATGAGAACAAGAATTTGGTACATCTGACATCTAACATCTTGGGAGTTATATTCCCCATCAAAACCTAAACTCAGGAGACTAAACCTTAAGGTTTCCTGGGAAAGTTTAAGTGCTGTAATCTGATGATTCTTGATTCCCATGAGTAGCAATCTGGTGATCTATGGACATAAAGGTATCACAGACACAACTGTGGTCAGAATGCCACGTAAGAAGCTTAGGTGCGGTCATACTTCGGTGCAACGCTGACGGCCAGGTCTGCGGCCTCCAAGAATCCAAAGCCTCCTAGCACCAGCTACGGTTCTGAAGGAAACGGCTCAGTTCACCCTTGGTGTGTTTATATGAGGGAGGCTGGGAAAGGGGCTCAAAACAGGGGACAAGCTCGGTGTTCTGATCACCTCTGCTAGGGCCTCCTACAGCACATGCTTCTCTAAAGTAGATGTTGTAGCTAGACTCTGCTTGCGCTGCTATCGCTACAGAGATTTGAAGAGAGAAGGGGTGGGGGGGATTAAAATGTGTGCATACCAGGGTACTCAGTCATTTGCAAGAAAAGCAGAATGTTGAGTAAAAACTTGGTTGTTTCGAAGTGAGGTTGTTCGTAGAATCAGTCCAGGCTGCCGCGGCTTGAAGGCCAACGCAAAAGGGCAGGAAGAGAGCAAGTTCCTTCCGGGGTCAACAGCCCTGAAGAAAAGGAGGGGCTGCCCATCTCCAAGCCACCCAGGGGCGCCCCGGGGCAAGTGGCTTGTATGGGGGGGGTGGAGGCTCAGCAAGGCCACGGGGAAGAAGGCCACGGGGAAGAAGCCCACGTGCCGAGCTGAGTCTTCGTGTCACCTGGAGGGTGTGACCCTTCTTTCTCCTCTGCCAGTGGACTGTGACCTCCTGGAACTGGCCCCTGTATTTTCTTAACGCAGGTATCAAGTTCAACCTCACAGTAATTTGCACGCTTTGTGTGGGTACTAAAGAGTAAAGAGAAGGGCTACGAAGGTCAGTGGATGCTCTGGATGCGGAAAATCTGAAGAAAAATTTAGTAGTTGGCATCTTTTTTTTTTAACAAACGCATACATTTACAAAATATCACAAGAACAATACAAGCAAAACTGAATTTCAGACAAGGTGGTAGGAAATTAGCAGTGGTTGCTGTATTACATATTGATCTTCAGATCGTCAAAGTGGTTACTCAGGAAAACAAATATAGACATGCAAGATTGATCAATTAATCATTAACTGTTGCTTTCAATAAAGCAATAGAAGTCAGTAGTACAGCTCTGTTAGCTATCCTGTATATACATACATACATACATACATACATACATACATAATTTCCCCTTCTTTCTTTTCTCTTTTCCCTCATCCCAGTTGCTCTTTACTTTTGAGCAGTTTCCTTTCAGTTCACAATGTCTATCATGCCTTCCAATTTTTATT